>NC_092226.1:43164952-43327452 GCF_036320965.1 Panulirus ornatus
TTTTTATTCTCCCTAAACTTTTATGATACTCTCTCATCCTAACTTTCATTTGCCCTTTTTCACTTCTTGCTACCTTTCTCTTGACCTTCTGCCTCTTTCTTTTATACACCTCCCAATCATCTGCAGTATTTCCTTCCAAAAATCGTCCAAATGCCTCTCTCTTCTCTTTCACTAATAATCTTACTTCTTCATCCCATCACTCACTACTCTTTCTAACCTGCCCACCTCCCACGCTTCTCATGCCATAAGCATCTTTTGCGCAAGTCATCACTACTTCCCTAAATACATTCCATTCCTCCCCCACTCCCCTTACGTCCTTTGTTCTCACCTTTTTCCATTTTGTACTCAGTCTCTCCTGGTACTTCCTCACACTAGTCTCCTTCCCAAGCTCACTTACTCTCACCACCCTCTTTACCCCAGCATTCTCTCTTCTTTTCTGAAAACCTCTACAAATCTTCACCTTCGCCTCCACAAGATAATGATCAGACATCCCTCCAGTTGCACCTCTCAGCACATCAACATCCAAAAGTCTCTCTTTCACGCGCCTATCAATTAACACGTAATCCAGTAACGCTCTCTGACCATCTCTCCTACTTACATACGAATACTTATGTATATCTCTCTTTTTATATCAGGTATTCCCAATCATCAGTCCTTTTTCAGCGCACAAATCTACAAGCTCTTCACCATTTCCATTTACAACAATGAACACCCCATGTACACCAATTATTCCCTCAACTGCAACATTAATCACCTTTGCATTCAAATCACCAATCACTATGACCCGGTCACGTGCATCAAAACTACTAACACACTCACTCAGCTGCTCCCAAAACACTTGCCTCTCATGATCTTTCTTCTCATGCCCAGGTGCATATGCACCAATAATCACCCATCTCTCTCCATCCACTTTCAGTTTTTCCCATATCAATCTAGACCTTACTTTCTTACACTCTATCACATACTCCCACCACTCCTGTTTCAGGAGTAGTGCTACTCCTTCCCTTGCTTTTGTCCTCTCACCAACCCATGACTTTACTCCCAAGACATTCCTAAACCACTCTTCCCCTTCACCCTTTAGCTTCGTTTCACTCAGAGCCAGAACATCCAGGTTCCTTTCCTCAAACATACTACCTATCTCTCCTTTTTTCTCATCTTGGTTACATCCACACACATATATCCTGCACGTTTTTCACCCTCCTGCACGTTCAGGCCCCGATAACACAAAATTTTTTTCACTCCATCCTTCCACATCCAATTTGCTCTCCCGCTTCTCTTTGTTCCCTTCACTTCTGACACACATATACTCTTTGTCAACCTTTCCTCACTCATTCTCTCCGTACGTCCAAACCATTTCACCACACCTTCTGCTCTCTTAACCACACTCTTATGATTACCACACCTCTCCCTTATCCTTTTACTACTTACTCAATCAAACCACCTCACACCACATATCGTCCTGAAACATATCATTTCCAACACATTCACCCTCCTCCGAACAGTCTTACATAGCTATAGGCCATGCCTCGCATACGTATGACGCTGATGGGACTACTAAACCTCCATTGGAACCTACCCTTTTTGATCTCCCAGATAACGGCCTCTCTTTCCACATATTCTTCATGGCTCCGAAAACCTTCGCCCCCTCCCCCACCCTATGACATACTTCCACTTCCATAGTTCCATTCGCTGCTAAGTCCACTCCCAGATATGAAAAATATTTCACTTTCTCCAACTGTTCTCCATTCAAACTCGCATCCCAACTAACTTGTCCCCTAGCCCTGCTAAACTTAATATCCTTGCATTAATCACATTTACTCTCAATTTTCTGCTTACACACACTCTTCCAAACTCAGGTCACCAACTTCTGCAGTTTCTCACTCGAATCCGTCACCAATGCTATATCATCAGCAAACAACAGTTGACTCACTTCCCTGGCCCTCTCGTCCCCCTGCTGCATACACGTCTCTCTCTCTCTCTCTCTCTCTCTCTCTCTCTCTCTCTCTCTCTCTCTCTCTCTCTCTCTCTCTCTCTCTCTCTCTCTCTCTCTCATTCTCTCTCTCTCTCTCATTCTCTCTCTCTCTCTCTCTCTCTCTCTCTCTCTCTCTCTCTCTCTCTCTCTCTCTCTCTCTCTCTCTCTCTCCCTCCAAAACTCTCGAATTTGCCTCCCTCACCACGTCATCCATGATCATATTAAATAACCATGGGGACAGCACACACCTCTGCCGCAGACCGACCTTCACTGTGAACCATTCACTTTCCTCTCATCCAACTTGCACACACGCATTACACCCTTTAAAAAAAATCTCACCAGCCTAGGTCAGCCCTCCCTGTACCCCAGGCTGGGTCAGCAGTAGTAACAACAACGGGAACAGCAGTAGTAACAACATCAACACCAGTAGTAATAACAACCCCAGCAGCAGCAGCAGTAGTAGTAACAACATCACCAGCAACAGTAGTAGTAACAATACTAGCAGCAGTAGTAGTAACAACACTATTAGTAATAGCAGTAACAACACCAGCAGCAGTAGTAAGTAACAACAACATCTGCAGCAGTAGTAGTAAGAACAACAGCAGCAGCAGTAACAGTAACAACAACACAAGCAGCATAAGTAGAAGTAATATCAACACCAGCAGCAGAATTAGTAGTAGTAACAATAACAGCAGCAGCAGTAGTAGTAACAATACCACCAGCAGTAGTAGTAACAATAACACCAGCAGCAGTAGTAGTAACAATAACATCAGCAGCAATAGTAATAACAACACCAGCAGCAGTAGGAGTAACAAAACCAGCAGCAGCAGTTGTAATAACAACCCTAGCAGCAGCAATAATAGGATCAACACCATCAGTAGTGGTAGTAACAACACCAGCAGCAGTAGTAGTAACAACACCAGCAGCAGTAGTAGTTACAAAACCAGCAGCAGTAGTAGTTACAACACCAGCAGCAGTAGTAGTAACAACACCAGCAGCAGTAGTAGTTACAACACCAGCAACAGTAGTAGTTACAACACCAGCAGCAGTAGTAGTAACAACACCAGCAGCAGTAGTAGTAACAACACCAGCAGCAGTAGTAGTTACAACACCAGCAGCAGTAGTAGTAACAACACCAGCAGCAGTAGTAGTTACAACACCAGCAGTAGCAGTAGTAACAACAGCAGCAGCAGTAGTAGTAACAACACCAGCAACAGTAGTAGTTACAACACCAGCAGCAGTAGTAGTAACAACACCAGCAGCAGTAGTAGTAACAACACCAGCAGCAGTAGTAGTTACAACACCAGCAGTAGCAGTAGTAACAACAGCAGCAGCAGTAGTAGTTACAACACCAGCAACAGTAGTAGTTACAACACCAGCAGCAGTAGTAGTAACAACACCAGCAGCAGTAGTAGTAACAACACCAGCAGCAGTAGTAGTAACAACACCAGCAGCAGTAGTAGTTACAACACCAGCAGTAGCAGTAGTAACAACAGCAGCAGCAACATTAGTAGTAACAGCACCAGCAGCAGTAGTAATAACAACACCAGCAGCAGTAGTAGTAACAACACCAGCAGCAGTAGTAGTAACAACACCAGTAACAGTAGTAGCAACAACACCAGTAACAGTAGTAGCAACAACACCAGCAGCAGTAGTAGTAACAACACCAGCAGCAGTAGTAGTAACAACACCAGTAACAGTAGTAGCAACAACACCAGCAGCAGTAGTAGTAATAAAACAAGCAGCAGTAGTAGTAACAACTCCAGCAGCAGCAGCAGCAGCACCACCAGCAGAAGTAGTAACAAAGACATCACCAGCAGTAGTAGTCATAACACCAGCAGCAGCAGTAGTGACAACACCAACAGCAGTAGTTGTAACAACACCAACAGCAGCAGTAGAAACAACGCCAGCAGTTGTATTAACAACAACACCAGAAGCAGTAGAAGTAACACCACCACCACCAGCAATAGTAGAAAAATCACAAGCAGCAGTAACAGTTACAACAACAGCAGCACTAGTAGTAACACCACCAGTAGCAGTAGTAGTAACAACACCAGCAGCAGCAGCAGCAGTAGTAACACCAGCAGCAGCATTAGTAGTAACATTACAAGCAACAGTAGTAGTAACAACACCAGCAGCAACAGTTGTACCAACACCAGCAACAGTAGTAGTAACAAAACCACCACCAGCAGTATTAGTAACATCAGCAGCAGTAGTAGTAACAACAACAGCAATAGTAGTAGTAACAACACCAGCAGCAGTAGTGGTAACGACAGCAGCAGTAGTAGTACTTACAACACCAGCAGCAATAATAGCAGTAGTAGCAGCAGTACTAGCAACACCAGCAACAGTAGTAGTAACAACACAAGCAGCAGTAGTAGTAACAACATCAGTAGCAGTAGTAACACTAGTACCAGCAGCAACAGCAGTAGTAACAACGCCAGAGGCAGTAATAGCAGTAACAACAGCAGCAGCAGTAGTAGTAACAACACCACCACCACCAGCTGTATTAACAACAGCAGCAGTAGCAGTAGTACCAACACTAGCAGCAGCAGTGGTAACAAAACCACCACCACCAGCAGAAGTAACAACACCACCAGCAGTAGTCGTAACTGTACCAGCAGCAGTAGTAGCAACAACAGCAGCAGCAGTAGTAGTAACAACACCACCAACAGCAGTAGTAACAACACCACCAGCACCAGCAGAAGTAACAACACCAGTAACAGTAGTAGCAACAACAGCAGCAGCAGTAATAGTAACACCAGCAGCAGTAGTAGTAACAACACCAGCAGCAGTTGTAGTAACAACATCAGTAGCAGTAGTAAAACTAGTACCAGCATCAACAGTAGTAGTAACAACACCAGAGGCGGTAATTGCAGTAACAACAGCAGCAGCAGTAGCAACAGCACCAGCAGCGGTAGTATTAACAACACCACCACCAGCAGTAGTAACAACACCACCACCAGCAGTAGTAACAACACCACTACCAGCAGTAGTAGTGACAACACCAGCAGCAGTAGTAACAACACCACCACCAGCAGTAGTAGTAACACCATCACCAACGTAGTAGTAAGAACGCCACCATTAGCAGCAGTAGTAACAACACCACTACTAGCAGTAATAGTAACAACACCACCACCAGCAGTAGTAACAACACCACCACCAGCAGTAGTAACAACACCACCACCAGTAGTAATAACACCACCAGCAGTAGTAGTAACAACATCACCAGCAGTAGTAACATCACCAGCAGTAGTAGTAACACTACCACCACCTGCAGTAGTAGTAACAACAACACCAACAGCAATAGCAGTAACAACACCAGCAGTAGTAACAGTAACATCAGCAGCAGTAGTAGTAACATCACCACCACCAGCAGTAGTAGTAATAGCACCAGCAGCAGTAATAGCAACAACACTAGCAGCTGCAGTAGTAACAACACCACCAGCAGTAGTAGTAACAACACCACCAGCAGTAGTAGTAACAACACCACCACCAGCAGTAGTAGTAACAACACCACCACCAGCAGTATAGTAACAACCAACCACACCACAGCAGTAGTAGTAACACACCACCACAGCAGCATAGCAGTAATAGTAACAAGCACACCACAACACAGTAGTAACACCGCCATCCAGCAGTAGTAGTAACAACACCACCAGCAGTATATAACAACACCACCACCAGCAGCAGTGAGTAACAACACCACTACTAGCAGTAATAGTAACACACCACACCAAGTCAGTAGTAGTAACAACACCAGACCACCAGCAGTAGAAGTACAACAGCACCCCACACTAGTAGGAACAACACCACCAACCAACCAGCAGTAATAGTAGTAACAACACCACCACCAGCATAGTAGTAACAACAACCACCACCAGCAGTAGTAGTAACAACACCACACCAGCAGTAGTCGTAACAACACCACCACCACCAGCAGTAGTAGTAACAACACCACCACCAGCAGTAGTAGTAACGAACACCACCACCAGCAGCATGTAGTAACAACACCACTACCAGCAGTTAGAAGTAACAACACCACCACCAGCAGTAGTAGTAACAACACCACCAGCAGTAGTAGTAACAACACCACCACCTCCAGCAGTAGTAGTAACACCACCACCACCAGCAGTAGTAGTAACAAAACTACCACCAGCAGTAGTAGTAACACACACCATACACAGCAGTAGTAGTAACAACACCACCACCAGCAGTAGTAGTAACAACAGCAACCACCCAGCAGTATAGTACAACACCACCACCAGCAGTAGTAGTAACCTACACCACCAGCAGTAGTAGTAACAACACCACCACCAGCAGTAGTAGTAACAACACCACCACCAGCAGTAGTAGTAACAACACCACCAGCAGTAGTAGTAACAACACCACCAGCAGTAGTAGTAACAACACACCACCAGCAGTAGTAGTAACACACCACAGCATAGAAACCACCACCACCAGCAGTAGTAACAACACCACCACCAGCAGTAGTAGTAACACACCCCACAGCAGTAGTAGTAACAACACCACCACCAAGTAGTAGTAACACACCACCAGCAGTAGTAGTAACAACAACCACCAGCAACCAGCAGTTGTAACAAACACCACCACCACGCAGTAGTAAGTAAACACCCCAGTAGTAGTAAAACACACCACAGCAGAGTAGTAACAACACCACACACAGCAGTAGTAGTAACAACACCACCACCAGCAGTAGTAGTAACAACACCACCACAGCAGTAGTAGTAACAACACACCACCAGCAGTAGTAGTAACAACACCACCCAGCAGTAGTAGTAACAACACACCACCAGCAGTAGTAGTAACAACACCACCACCAGCAGTAGTAGTAACAACACCACCACCAGCAGTAGTAGTAACAACACCCACCACCCAGCAGTAGTAGTAACAACACCACCAGCAGTAGTAGTAACAACCACCACCACCAGCAGTAGTAGTAACAACAACACCACCAGCAGTAGTAGTAACAACACCACCACCAGCAGTAGTAACAACTACACCACCAGCAGTAAAGTAACACCACCACCAGCAGTAGTAGTAGTAACAACACCACCACCAGCAGTAGTAGTAACAACACCACCACCAGCAGTAGTAGTAACAACACCACCACCAGCAGTAGTAGTAACAACACCACCAGCAGTAGTAGTAACAACACCACCACCAGCAGTAGTAGTAACAACACCACCACCAGCAGTAGTAGTAACAACACCACCACCAGCAGTAGTAGTAACAACACCACCAGCAGCAGTAGTAGTAACAACACCCCACCACCAGCAGTAGTAGTAACAACACCACCACCACCACCAGTTGTAGTAACAATACCAACAATAGCAAAATACAAATCATGAACATCCCCAGCAGCAGCAGTAGGTCCACCTTGTGAGTCCACAGCAGGAACAGCAGCAGCTTCTCCACCATCTGCGTCCTCGGCAGGAACAATAGCATCGTCTCCACCATGTGAGTCCGCAGCTAGAATAGCGGTATCGTCTCCACCATCTGAGTCCAGAGCAGGACCAGCTTCCCCACCACCAGCATCCCCACCATTCGCGTCCAGTGGAAGATGCAGCAGAATTCTCACTATCAGCGCCTCAGCAGCAGCTGCAGTAGTATCTCCACCGCCAGCGCCCCCAGCAGTAGCAGAAGCCCCTCAACCATCAGCTTCCACAACAGCAGCACCAACCCCACCACCACTAGCGTCTCAAGCAGTAGCCTCTCCACCACCAGCGTCCCCAGAAGCGGCAGCAGCCCCTTCAACACCAGCGTCCCAAGCAGTGGCCTCTCCACCACCAGCGTCCCCAGCAGCGGCAGAAGCCCCTCCACCATAAACGTCCCTAGCAGCAGCAGCAGCAGCAGCCCCTCCACCACCAGCGTCCCCAGAAGCGGCAGCAGCCCCTTCAACACCAGCGTCCCAAGCAGTGGCCTCTCCACCACCAGCGTCCCCAGCAGCGGCAGAAGCCCCTCCACCATAAACGTCCCTAGCAGCAGCAGCAGCAGCAGCAGCCCCTCCACCACCAGCCTCCCCAGCAGCAGCCCCTCCAATACCAGCGTCCCTAGCAGTAGCAGCAGCCCCTCCACCATCAGCCTCCCTCGCAGCAGCAGCAGCCCCTCCACCACCAGCCTCCCCAGCAGTAGCGGCGTCCCCAGCAATAGCAGCAGCCCTTCCAAAACCAACGTCCCCAGCCGCAGCAGCTGTTCCTCCACCACCAGCCTCCCCAGCAGCAGCCCCTCCACCACCAGCCTCCCCAGCAGCAGCCCCTCCACCATCAGCCTCCCCAACACCTGCAGCAGCCCCTCCACCAGCAGGTTTTCCAGCAGCAACAAGAGCTCCTCCACCACCAGCGTTCACAGCAGTAGCAGCAGCCTTCTACCACCAGCCTCAATACCAGCAACAGTCCTTCCACAATCAGCTTCCCTAACAGCAAAAGCAGCCCCTCCACCATCAGCTTCCCCAACAGCAGCAGCAGCAGCCCCTCCTCCACCAGCGTCCACAGCAGCAGCAGCCCCTCCACCACAAGCGTCCACGACAGCAGCAGCCCCTTCACCACCACCAGCAGTCTCTCCACCATCAACGTCCCCATCGGCACCAGCGTCCCTCCACCTACGTCCCAACCAGCAGTCGTATCCCTTTCACCACCAGCGTCCTCAGCGGCAGCATCAGTCCCTCCACCACCAGCCTCCGCAGCAGAAGCAGCAACCCTTCTACCACCAGCCTCCTCCAGCAGCAGCCCCTCAACCATCAGCGTCCCCAGCAGCTGCAGCAGCCCTTCCACAAACAGCGTGAACATCAGCAGCAGCAGCCCCTCCACCACCAGCGTCCCTAACAGAAGCATCAGCTCCTCTAACAACACCGTCCCTCCTTCACCAGCATCCCCAACAGCAGCGTCCCTCCTTCACCAGCGTCCTCCTCCTCAGCAGCAGCAGCGTCCCTCCTTCACCAGCGACCCCAGCAGCAGCAGCGTCCCTCCTTCACCAGCATCCCCAACAGCAGCGTCCCTCCTTCACCAGCGTCCCCAGCAGCAGTAGCAGCGTCCCTCCTTCACCAGCGTCCCCAGCAGCAGTAGCAGCGTCCCTCCTTCACCAGCATCCCCAACAGCAGCGTCCCTCCTTCATCAGCGTCCTCCTCCTCCTCAGCAGCAGCAGCGTCCCTCCTTCACCAGCGACCCCAGCAGCAGCAGCGTCCCTCCTTCACCAGCATCCTCAGCAGCAGCAGCGTCCCTCCTTCACCAGCGACCCCAGCAGCAGCAGCGTCCCTCCTTCACCAGCATCCCCAACAGCAGCGTCCCTCCTTCACCACCGTCCCCAGCAGCAGTAGCAGCGTCCCTCCTTCACCAGCGTCCCCAGCAGCAGTAGCAGCGTCCCTCCTTCACCAGCGTCCCCAGCAGCAGTAGCAGCGTCCCTCCTTCACCAGCATCCCCAACAGTAGCGTCCCTCCTTCACCAGCGTCCTCCTCCTCCTCCTCAGCAGCAGCAGCGTCCCTCCTTCACCAGCGTCGCCAGCAGCAGCAGCGTCCCTCCTTCACCAGCATCCCCAACAGCAGCGTCTCTCCTTCACCAGCGTCCTCCTCCTCCTCAGCAGCAGCAGCAGCGTCCCTCCTTCACCAGCGTCCCCAGCAGCACCGTCATAGCACCCAGCAGAAGTAGCACCACCTCCACCATCAGCGCCCCCAGCAGCAGCAGTAGCACCCCACACTATGAGCGTCCCCAGCAGCAGGCAGGCAGAGCAGGCGCGGCACCTTTGACCTTCTACGGAGTCCAGCTAGAGCGAGGAAGCGGTCCCCGGGGGTGGCGCCCCGGTCCTTATCCATCGCCCCTTGTACCTTTAATCTGCCGGAGAGTTTGCCGCAGAGGTTCTCCAGCTCACGCCGCAGGGACTGCTCTCGGCCGCTTCCCCACCACCAAAGGGGATGGAGTCTTTGTCACGCAAAAAAAGAAAGAAAAAAAGGTGTTTCGGAAGTGCCGGAGGGTAGATGGGATCAGGGTGTTTTACGAGCCAAAGGGCTTACCCTTAAGTTAATGGGAACAACGTATTAAAGTTATGATGTGGGCTAAAGGGGATGGAGGCTCCAAGATACATGGTAAGAGTGTGTTTAAGGCAGCTTAGGGTAAAGAGGATGGAACACTCACCTGGAATGAAAGGCCACCTTAAGTTAAAGGGAAAGGGGGCCTTGTAGCGACGGAAAACAGCGTCTGATCATTGTCAACGAGCCAAACATGATGCTCCATCACAGCCCCGGAAATCGCTTGGGAACCATCCAATAAATCATAAGGTAATCATCATTCATTATGAATGATGTGTTAGATTAATAAAGCAGAACACATGAAATCAGAGAGCCGTCCAGTGATACACAACAGTGTTAGGTTAGGTGCTGGAGTTATGGCCTTTTGATTAATCATTGTATATTGTTACCAGACGCTAAACAGAAAGGCAGATCACAGGATGAAGCCATAGCTCATCAAATGACATTGTCATCTCCATTATTCAAAAGTCATCATAATAACATAAACCATTAATCCAGAAACAGAACAATGCATCAGATCACATCAGCACGACATCCCAGAGATGTCGGCCTGACTGATGGTTTTCTGTGGGGTTCCCCTGGTGAGAAGGGAGGAGACGTTATGCCTGGACAACCCTGGCATCATGTGACGATAATACTACTATTGAACGACCCAGGCATCACGGGACGACCGGGCATCATGTCATGACTGAATATGAACGCTGGATCTTGAACGCAAAAGATATAGAGGATGGACATGTTGGGAATTACATGCCGAGGACATGTGGTGTGAAGCACGGTGATCGTGTAAGAAATACGATGAAAGAGGTTTGGTAGCAAGTGTAATCTGATAAGGGGCGCTAACTAGGGTGTAATAAAATGGTTTGGACACATGGTGAGCATGAACAAGGAAACGACTGACAAAGAGGATCTACATGTCACAAGTGGAGGGAGAAAGAGGAGAGGAACACCAAAAAGGAAATAGAACCACTGAGTGAAGGAAGCCATGACACCCTTCTCCCATACACCATATTGCTCCAATGTGCTGTATACCATACCCTCCACTCACCTCAAAGCCCTTTTCACTATCTTTCCATCTCCTTCTCGGTCTCCAGTGTCTCTTATTCCCTTCATATCTGCCGCGTAGATCGTCTTTTATAAGTCTTTCTTCACTCATCCTCTCCATATGTCTAGACAATTTCAGCACACTGGTCTACTCTCTCAATTAGCTTACATTTACTGACATATCTCGCTCTAACACTCATTCCTTACACGTTTGACCTTACTCTCACCTCATATTGTCCCCAGGATTCATATCCCATACATCCAATCTCTTTCGTGCTTTTCCATGTTAGGCCTAAGACTCGCATCTATACCACTAGGACCATTATACATCTTCAAACATATCATATTTTTCCCCAACAGACAGTGACCTCTCCTTCCATACAATCAATGCTCCCAAGATCTTTGCCCCCTCTGTCACCATGAGACTTACTTCAGCTCCCATGGTTCCATCTACTGCCACATCCACTCCCAGGTACCTAAAGTACTATACTCATCTTAGGTTCTCACCCTTGGAATCATCTTGTCTCGCCACTCTACTCCATCTTATTACCCTACTTTCATTCACATTAACTCTCGACTCCCTTCTTTCGTATACTCTCCCATATTCCGTAAACCAGCTTCTAGAATTCTCGCTCGAGTCTGCCACCAAAACTGTGTCATCTGCTAAATAGCAACAAACCCACTTCCCAAGCCTCCCACCCCTACCCCCAACATAATGTACACCCGCCCCTCTCCAAGTTCCTTACTTTCAACATCCCTTACCTCGCTTTCTAAGAACAAATTAGATAGCCATGCTGACGTCACACACCCTTGATTCAGACCCATATTCACTTGGAACTACTCCACCTTTTCCCTTACTGGCCGCACACTCACCTAACTCTCTCGATAAAACTCCTCTGCATCTAATAGCTCTCCCCTTACACCATATAATTGCAACACTTTCCACTGGGCATCTCTGTCAACCCTATCATACACTTTCTTTGGGTCCAAAACAGGCACATATAAATCCCTCATTTTCTCCAAGTATTTCTCAAACAAACTTTCCAAAACAACACTTGTCCCTGAATCTCCCTTTCCAACCTATTTGTACTCACCTAACTCTCTCGATAAAACTCCTCTGCCTCTGCATCTAATAGTTTTCCCCCTAGACCACATCATCGCAACACTTTCCACTGGGCATCTCTGTCAACCCTATCATACACTTTCTTCGAGGCCAAAACAGTCACATATAAATCCCTCTTTTTCTCCAAGTATTTCTCAAACAAACTTTCCAAAACAACACTTGTCCCTCACTCCCCCTTTCCAACCTATTTGTACTGTATGGGAGGAGAGATTTATACTCGAGGTACCTAATGTCGTGAACACTCTCTACTAAATCTATGCATGCCGTCTGCATGAACCATGCCCTCACTCAATCTATGCATGCCGTCTGCATGAACCATGCCCTCACTTAATTTCTTTACATCCTTACTGAAAAATTTTACTTACTTCCTGTTATGCTTTATCTGTACATCTTTCGAAGAAATGTCCATGATTAACATCGTCGATCTCTTAAAAACTTACAAGTTGTGATAAGTTCACCCTTCATTCTTCTCTTCTTCCAAGGTGGGTAAATCTAAAGCCTCCAGCCTTTTCCTATAACTTTGCTCTCTTCATTTCGGTATTTTGTTGCCCTGCTCTGGACCTTCTCTATGAGCCCTCTGTGCTTCCCCAAGTGCGTGACTAAACCTGAGAAGCATATTCAAGTTATGACCTTTTGTAGGATAAGAATAGCTTGCTAAATGTTTCCTTATCCATATACTTGAAAGCTATACTGATATCTGCCATATAATTTGTCTCCTTAGGGACGATGTCGACTACCAAGTCCTTCTCACTTATAAACTTCTGCTTATTTTCAGCTGGGTAGTAATAATAACGAGGTTGTCCATCACTTTGTCCTTCACCTTTTTACATTTACATCGGCTGAATTTATCCACCACGTTTCAGACTATCTTTTGAGTCTGTTTAGGTCTCCTTGTAAGCTGATATAATTCTCCTCGCTTTTCACTTTCTTTGTGACCACTGCATCATCCGCAAATATGTTCAGGTAGGCTTCCATACCTTCATGCAAGTCATTAATATAGACTAAGGAGAGTAATTTTCCCAGAACCGAACCCCATGGCACTCAGCTGGTCACTTCAACCTATCTGGAAAAGGCTCCACTGACATTATTTGTTCCTACTCACTGAAATAATCCCTCCATCGCAGTTTTCCTTTCATCCCTGCTGATTAAGAATCAGCCTCCCTCCCACACGGTACTGTCAAACGTTTCCTGGCAGCCAAGATACACACAGTTCACGCCGCCTTTCCTTTCGATGTCCTGTGCATGCCACCACCCTGCCAATCACCACTCCCTCAACCTTGCCAGATGAGGTTTAATAATGGGTCGCACGCCTAAAATAAATTTTGAGAAACGCTGATCTAATACATTCAACATTCCTTCAGAATACTCACTTCATCTCCTCTTCATTTCTGTTTCGTCTGTTACAACTCACCATCCATTCCCTTCACTGTTCCTCCAATTTGTTCTTATCTTCTCACGCTATTCATCTCCTTCCTTGTTCTTCCTGAAATTATGATCATCATTATTACTACTGTTATCATCATCATTATTGCTATCGTAATCATCATTATCATATTCCTGATGACATTATATATGGATATATCAAGCTCCATCAGGGATAAGTCAGAGATAAATGTACTCTTAAGATGTCAGAGGCAAATATACTTTCGTGACGTCAGCAATAAGAGCAATGACATTAGATATAAAGTGTTTTTATGACATCAGACATGAATATAACCTAGGGTCAGAGGAGGCGAGAGTATGACATCAAACATAACCATTCATTGTGACATCAGTAATCAGAGCTTCATGTAAGGTCGGAGACTGAAGTATTTTGTGATGATGTCACAGTAAGTGTCCTTGATTGGTATGAACGTTTTGTGGTGAAGTGTGTTCAGTGAGGTTACTAGTAACGGGACTTCATATTACCAGAAGATTATGCATTTAGTGAAGTCACTGAAGAGTCTACTCTAAAATCAAAGACCACACTATGAGAAATGTGTATAACTGCTTATGTCACAGATAAGGGTATACACTGCCGAGTCATATGATTATACTCAGCCACGTCAGGTTTACTCAAGATGTCAGTAAGGGAGGTATCTGACGATGTAGGGGGGGGGGGGGGTTCGTTAAACAACGTTGAATCCATAGTATACGTAGCCTGTAACATCACGTGAGAGAGGATCGACATACGTGTGAGGATTGGGTGATGTCAAATGCACCCGGCTGGCACAGTTCTCTATCTTATCTTCGGTGGGAGAGACCAAATTTTTTGTCTTATCGACATACTGAACCACGAACAGATAATGCAACCTCCAAGGAAATGACAATCACATTACTCTCATTTCTTACTGTATATATATATATATATATTGGAAAGGATCACAATTTTGCGTGTGATCAAGATATTCCTATGAGTCCACGGGGAAAATGAAACACGAAAAGTTCCCAAGTGCACCTTCGTGTAATAATCACATCATCAGGAGAGACACAAGAGAGAAATATAACAGTCAGTTGATATACATCGAAGAGACGAAGCTAAGACGCCATTTGGTAAATATATATATATATATATATATATATATATATATATATATATATATATATATATATATATATATATATATATATATATATATATATATATAAATATATATATAAATATATATATAAATATATATATATATATATATATATATATATATATATATATAAATATATACACTATTATTATTATTATTATTATCATTACTATTATACTTAATCGCCGTCTCCCGCGTTAGCGAGGTAGCGCATGGAAACAGACAAAAGAATGGCCAATCCACCCACATACATATGTATATACATTAACGCCCACACACGCACATATACATACCTATACATTTTAACGTTTACATAGATACACATATATATACACAGACATATACATACATACACATGTACGTATTCATACTTCCTGCCTTCATCCATTCCCATCGCCACCCCGCCACACATGAAATAGCATATATATATATATATATATATATATATATATATATATATATATATATATATATATATATATATATATATATATATATATATATTCTCTCAAGAACACTTTCCTGGGGAGCTGGGAGCAGAGAAATGCCAGACCACTGAGCAAGAAAGTCTTCGACATGACTGAACTCCTTTCTCTCCGCTGACAATGATACAAGCTTCATAGAAGGTAACTTCTCACTCGCACTGTGACCACTTCACTGTGAAGTCCGGTAACACACACACACACACACACACACACACACACACACACACACACACACACACACACACACAGTGGAAAACTCCCTCCCCGTGCAGGACAAATGTGTAAACAGAACTTGGCTAATTGGTAAATACATACACACGCGCATTTGTAAATCATAACAGAGTAAGGAACGAGTATTATAGTTTAAAAAAGTAAGAGCACCAAACTTTGAAAAAAAAAATGGACAAGGCAGGAGAAAGCAACTTTTCCATAAATTCAAGTGTAAATCATCCAAGATCAGCTAATCACGTTAGGGCTTCAAAGGGAAGAGTTGCAGAGTCATGTAAGGAAACGAGAGGAACTGATTACACAAGTGTTTCCACAGTGGAAGACACTAGACCCAGCACCAATGAGATGGAATGGGGTAGGTGGTCGTAGGAAGCAGAAAGATATCTGGTAAAGTTATTAACAGTATACTACACGATCTTAATTATACAAAGCCCATGATCCTGATAAAATTTCACCTCGTGTCGAAGACGTATGCAGATACACTTGACAAACCGCTTTAAAATACTGTTGCAGGTGTAGCTGGATAAAGCCAATGTATCAAGAGTGTAGAATACAGTAAACGTCATACCTGGCTAAATGAAAGGAGACCAGGAAGGGGCGCTGATGACTGTGAGGTACTGGAGATAATCAGGAACCTACAAGCAAAACCTCCTGCTGAGGACACATTACCCATGCGAGAGAGAACAGGGACGTAGGGAAAGGTCATGTGTAATAAACCTCTTAGATCTTTACGGGAGAGTGAATTCTGCTCTTGACATAAGAAAAAGCCGGGTGTGTTGTCTTCATCCAAACCTCCAGGAAGCACTTGGCCCTGCACCATTTGGGAAGATGATCAAGAAGCTGGATCACCAAACAGAAATAATGGGGAGACTTCCTCGATGGAAAAAGGGTATCTTAGTGATAAGGAACAAAGGAAGTACGTCAAGGAAGCCCTCTCAAAATGGGTTGAGGAGTGGAGTGGAGCGCCTCAGGGTTCTGTTCTACGACCACCACCATTCCTAACATATGTAAATGACTTGCCAAAAGTAATGCAAGGTATAGTAAGACTCCAGAGTTAGTCTGATACTATGGTTTTAATTAGTCTGATAGCATGGTAAATGACATTCAACACGAGTAAATGTAAAGTAATGAGGATGGGTTAACATGAAACAGAAAGCCTCGATAAGAATATCACTCAGCAGGAAATCAGCTGTAGGAACCCGCGTGAGAAACTTGGTGGTCGAAATCGTTCTTAATTTGTTGTTGGAGTCAATACTTAGAAGAATAGTTTAGAAAACCAACTGTTCCCTGGCTAATCTAGCACCGCATTCAAGTTCAAGGAAAAGGCAGTATTCAACAAGCTGGACACGTCATACATAAGGCCTAACCTAGAGTACATTTCCTAAGTTTGGTCCACGCATCTAAAGAAGCACAAAGAGCAAATGCAAGTCTACAGGAGGGCAACAAAGATGATGACAGAATTAAGATACTTGAGGTGCAGGGAAAGGCTAGATGCCTTAAATTTTGCCACCATGGACAAGAGAAGAGTGAGGGGTGACCTGATCATAAAACCTTTATTTTCAAACCAGACTAATAAAGTAAATATAGAAGAGTTCTTCGCAAATAATAAAAACAGAACAAACGGACATAATAGGAAATCAAGCAAGAAATTTATTAAGAAAATATGTAAAGAACTAATTTACTATGAATGAGAAGAGCAAGTGAATAAGGGAATAGTATTATGGCGGTAGAAAATGTTCAATAGATGGAGCCCCACGAGCGTACAATTCCTTCCCCGTACTGTAAAAATAGGTACAGACAAACAAATAGTTCTACATATTGGTTCCAGGAACAAAGTTAGTAGCAGCAGACATGTCTGTTTCCCAGACCTATTTTGAGAGAGAGAGAGAGAGAGAGAGAGAGAGAGAGAGAGAGAGAGAGAGAGAGAGAGAGAGAGAGGCCACTGAATGAAAGTCTTGTATGTATCGTACAGCAGCAGAGGCAGTGTCAGCAACATTTGAAAGTTCAAATCTATTGCTCATGAGTGCTGCCAAAGTCAACAAAGTAAAATTTCAAAAAGCCGTTTAAGTAAAGAAAAAAAATGCTTCAAAAGGAAGCGTGAAACTGAGATTATGTAAGTGAAAAGATTCATCAAAGAAATCTTTTCTGGGAGTGAAAAAGTGTTATAAAATGTACGCTAAAATTCAACAAAACGTTTTGACATATATTGCTGAATTAATGTCACACTGGACAGTGGCAATCAAAACCCGTGTTCTTTAGAGAAGCAAGACGCGTAACTGGAGGGTGTGGTAGGAAAATCATTTTTGTATCATAACAACACGGGATGTGGCAGAAGCTGTGACCTCCAATGCTCGTGAAAAAATATGTAATCCAAGATAGAAGTTGTCTTGTAAGCTCAGGTATAAGTGGAGGAAGCAAGTGGCGGCAAGGAGATGCGTCATATATCCCACACACACATATGACTCCCCAAATTAGCTTAACTGTCGGATGTGTGACAGCTGCTCTGAGAATTTTGAGAAACACTTGTAAGTACTGTGGTAACCACAGATGTAGACACTGTTTACCACTTTCCCTGGTTCAATTCCTTGTACATGAAGAAATCGATGAATGTTTTAAGGAGAAAAAGACTATTGAAGATGGGTATCCAAATTTCATTGCAGGAAAGAAGTACCGAATATGAAGATGTCAAAATGAAAAAAAAAAAAAATCTGTCTAAGGCAAATTTAAGTAAGTGCTCATAAACTTATAAAATCTACACGCCATTATTTCGGGAAAACCGTTACAAAGCATGATAGGAACGGAAAGGAGAGGGGAAACTGAAGTAAGGCGATGATGATGTTATAAACACTGTAAATACATCTCATCAGCTGCATATCATGTTCCCTAGTGTTGACAATCTATCTCCGGATAACTGGCTAAAGTGAGAATGATTGTTAACAGATGAGAAAACCCAATTCCTATGCTTTGCAGACAGAGAAACCAGAATTTCCATCATTAAAAAAAATGTAGCTGAAAATAGAACTGGAGGATATGAACTAGCTAGGTAGAGTGTCAGTACAGATATCGATGAAAGAGGATTACTTGTGAAGAAGACATTATGAAATATAATCCAGTTATTTTTAGAAGATAAATTTCAAGATTTATACCAGTAATGAAAGACCACTAGATAAAATGGATAGGCTTCTCGCTTGTTTACTTTACAGGTGCCCAACCTCTAATAAGGAAAATAAGGAGAATCTTAAAAAACTATCAAGTGAAATATATAAAAAAAAATCTCACAGCACTATAGCAGGAGATAAGAATTACCAAGACAGTCTGCCACACACACACAATACAGGTAAGACCTGAGGATATTCAATGTATGTTTGGAGATATTTTGAAGAACTGAGTTTAGTTCTAGAGTATACGAAAACTGATTAGAAGTAAGGTAACTTTTGTTTAGCTGTACCCCTTGGGAAAAGTGACCATTTAGAGATACAGTAACAGTTTCATGCATACACAAGACTGACATGGTAAAATGTCGATAAAATAATGAAAACAAATTATGGTAAAATAAGGGAGATGCAAAACACAGAGGAACATCATGTAACAAACACCCTGATGAGAAATGGAAAGTGTGTACAGTGAAAATGTAATCACCTGCAGAAACGTACGGGCCATGGATTACAAGAAGAAATAACAAGACAATGAGAACTAAGTTATTTGTGATGGACACGAAAATAAAATACAAAAATCACAAAAGAAGGCTTGTGGCACAGATTTTATGGAGATAATGAATCAAGAGAAGAGGACAAAAAGACCACAGTCAGGTTGGAAGGCTATATATGAAGGATGTGAAGTTCAAGGGAAACAGAAAGATATTATAAAGGAAAATTCTATGAAATTTTGGACTTAGTAGAAAACAACGAAAACAGAACCGTCAGCAACACGGGTGACGACAATAAACCTGATCTTATTGACAATGACAGAGATAAGGCATATGTTCTTGTCGCCTTTACATAAGTCTTTACACCAGATCCATATGATACACAGCCACATATAAAAACCAAACAAGTTCAAGGATTGAATGATACATCATTTAATGCTGGAACTGGTAAATATATTCTTAAAAAAATGCCCATCTCCCTGAAAACAGACAAATAACCAGGTCCCAAAAGAATCAGCTCTAAAAATTTTGAATCAACCTATGAGAGCAGTATATCAGTATATCTGCCTGCTGAGTGGGAGACTGCGGACATTAGAGTTACATTCAGGGTGGAGTCATCTAGCCAATAGGTATGTCAGACAAGCCAATAAAATTGAAAACAAGGAATTTGGTACATCTTTTATAAGACTTGATATACTAAGGGAAGAGATGGAGAAAAACAGTATATTGACATGCTGTCAATGGACTGAAACAGGACAGGTAAAGCGCCTGGCGTAAGCCATGGAAAGTTTTGTGGGGCCTGCATGTGGAAAGGGAGCTGTGGTTTCGGTGCATTATACATAACAGCTAGAGACTGTGTGTGAACGAATGTGGCATTTTTGTTGTCTTTTCCTAGCGCTACCTCGCGCATATGCGGGGGGAAAGGGGTTGTTATTTCATGTGTGGCGGGGTGGCGACGAGAATGATTAAGGGCAGACAGTATGAAGTATGTACATGTGTATATATGTATATGTCTGTGTGTGTACATATATGCATACGTTGAGATGTAAAGGTAAGTATATGTGCGTGTGTGGACGTGTATGTATATATATGTGTATGTAGGTGGGTTGGGCCATTCTTTCCTCTGTTTCCTTGGGCTACCTCGCTAACGCGAAAAACAGTGACAAAGTATAACACATATACACACACACACACGTGTATATATATATATATATATATATATATATATATATATATATATATATATATATATATATATATATATATATTATTATCATTATTATTATTATTAATTTATTATTATCATTTTGCTCTGTCGCTGTCTCCCGGGTTAGCGAGGTAGCGCAAGGAAACAGACGAAAGAATGGCCCAACCCACCCACATACACATATATATACATACACGTCCACACACGCAAATGTACATACCTATACATCTCCATGTACACATATACATACACACACAGACATATTCATATATACACATGTACATAACTCATAGTCTGCCTTCATTTATTCCCATCGCCACCTCGCCACACATGGAATAACAACCCCCTCCCCACTCATGTGTGCAAAGGAGCGCTAGGAAAAGACAACAAAGGCCCCATTCGTTCACACTCAGTCTCTAGCTGTCATGTAATAATGCACCGAAACCACAGCTCCCTTTCCACATCCAGGAGCCACAGAACTTCCCATGGTTTACCCCAGATGTTTCACATGCCCTGGTTTAATCCACTGACAGCACGTCAACCCCGGTATACCACATCGGTCCAATTCACTCTATTCCTTGCACGTCTTTCACCCTCCTGCATTTTCAGGCCACGATCACTCAAAATCTTTTTCACTCCATCTTTCCACTTTCAATTTGGTCTCCCACTTCTCCTCGTTCCCTCCACCTCCGACACATATATCCTCTTGGTCCATCTTTCCTCACTCATTCTCTCCATGTGACCAAACCATTTCAAAACACCCTCTTCTGCTCTCTCAACCACGCTCTTTGTATTTCCACACATCTCTTACCCTTGCATTACTGACTCGATCAAACCACCTCACACCACATATTGTCCTTAAACATCTCATTTCCAGCATATCCACCCTCCTGCGCACAACATACAACATTGTTGAAACCACTATTCCTTCAAACATACCCATTTTTGCTTTCCGAGATGATGTTCTCGACTTCCACACATTCTTCAAGGCTCCCAGAATTTTCACCCCCTCCCCTACACTATGATTCACTTTCGCTTCCATGCTTCCATCCGCTGCCAGATCCACTCCCAGATATCTAAAACACTTTACTTCCTCCAGTTTTTCTCCATTCAAACTTACCTCCCAATTGACTTGACCCTCAACCCTACTGTACCTAATAACCTTGCTCTTATTAACATTTACTCTTAACTTTCTTCTTTCACACACTTTACCAAACTCAGTCACTAGATTCTGCACTTTCTCACATGAATCAGCCACCAGCGCTGTATCATCAGCGAACAACAACTTACTCACTTCCCAAGATCTCTCATCCACAACACACTGCATACTTGCCCCTCTTTCCAAAACTCTTGCATTCACCTCCCCTAACAACCACATCCATAAAACAAATTAAACAACCATGGAGACATCACACACCCCTGCCGCAAACCTACATTCACTGAGAGCCAATCACTTTCCTCTCTTCCTACACGTACACATGCCTTACATCCTCGATAAAAAATTTTCATTGCTTCTAACAACTTGCCTCCCACACCATATATTCTTAATACCTTCCACAGAGCATCTCTATCAACTCTATCATATGCCTTCTCCAGATCCATAAATGCTACATACAAATCCATTTGCTTTTCTAAGTATTTCTCACATACATTCCTCAAAGCAAACACCTGATCCACACATCCTCTACCACTTCTGAAACCACACTGTTCTTCCCCAATCTGATGCTCTGTACATGCCTTCACCCTCTCAATCAATACCCTCCCATATAATTTACCAGGATTACTCAACAAACTAATACCTCTGTAATTTGAGCACTCACTCTTATCCCCTTTGTCTTTGTACAATGGCACTATGCAAGCATTCTGCCAATCCTCAGGCACCTCACCATGAGTCATACATACACTGAATAACCTTACCAACCAGCCAACAACACAATCACCCCCTTTTTTAACAAATTCCACTGCAATTCCATCCAAACCCGCTTCCTTGCCAGCTTTCATCTTCCGCAAAGCTTTTACCACCTCTTCTCTTTTACCAAATAATTTTCCTTAACCCTTTCTCTTTGCACACCACCGCGATCAAAACACCCTATATCTGCCACTCTATCATCAAACACATTCAACAAATCTTCAAAATACTCACTCCATCTTCTTCTCACATCACCACTACTTGTTATCACCTCCCCATTAGCCCCTTTCACTGATGTTCCCATTTGTTCCCTCGTCTTACGCACTTTATTTACCTCCTTCCAAAACATCTTTTTATTCTCCCTAAAATTTGATGATACTCTCTCACCCCAACTCTCATTTGCCCTCTTTTTCACCTCTTGCACCTTTCTCTTGACCTCCTGCCTCTTTCTTGTATACATCTCCCACTCATTTGCATTATTTCACTGCAAAAATCGTCCAAATGCCTCTCTCTTCTCTTTCAATTATAATCTTATTTCTTCACCCCACCACTCACTACCCTTTCTGATCTGCCCACCTCCCACGCTTCTCATGCCACAAGCATCTTTTGCGCAATCCATTACTGATTCCCTAAATACATCCCATTCCTCCCCCACTCCCCCTTACTTCCTTTGTTCTCACCTTTTTCTATTCTGTATTCAGTCTCCCCTGGTACTTCCTCACACAAGTCTCCTTCCCAAGCTCACTTACTCTCACCACTCTCTTTACCCCAACATTCTCTCTTCTTTTCTGAAAACCTCTACAAATTTTCACCTTTGCCTCCACAAGATAATGATCAAACATCCCTCCAGTTGCAACTCACAGCACATTAACATCCAAAAGTCTCTTTCGCACTCCTATCAATTAACACGTAATCCAATAATGCTCTCTGGCCATCTCTCCCACTTCAATACGTATACTTATGTATATCTCTCTTTTTAAACCAAGTATTCCAAATCACCAGTCCTTTTTCAGCACATAAATCTACAAGCTCTTCACCATTTCCATTTACAACACTGAACATCCCATGTACACCAATTATTCCCTCAACTGCCACATTACTGACCTTTGCATTTAAATCACCCATCACTCTAACCCGGTCTTGTGCATCAAAACCACTAACACACTCATTCAGCTGCTCCCAAAACACTTGCCTCTCATGATCTTTCTTCTCATGCCCAGGTGCATATGCACCAATAATCATCATTCTCTCTCCATCCACTTTCAATTTTACCCATATCAATCTAGAGTTTACTTTCTTACACTCTATCACATACTCCCACCACTCCTGTTTCAGGAGTAGTGCTACTCCTTCCCTTGCTCTTGTCCTCTCTCACTAACTCCTGACTTTACTCCCAAGACATTCCCAAACCACTCTTCCCCTTTACCCTTGAGCTTCGTTTCACTCAGAGCCAAAACATCCAGGTTCCTTTCCTCAAACATACTACCTATCTCTCCTTTTTTCTCATCTTGGTTACATCCACATACATTTAGACACCCCAATCTGAGCCTTCGAGGAGGGTGAGCACTCCCCGCGTGACTCCTTCTTGTTTCCCCTTTTAGAAAGTTAAAATACGAGGAGGGGAGGGTTTCTAGCCCCCCGGTCCCGTCCCCTCTAGTCGACTTCTACGACACGTGAGGAATGCGTGTGAAGTATTCTTTCTCCTCTATCCCCAGGGATAGGGAATTTAGGGAAGCAGTGATGGCTTGCGCAAAAGATGCCTGTGGCATGAGAAGCGTGGGAGGTGGGCAGATTAGAAAGGGTAGTGAGTGGTGGGATGAAGTAAGATTATTAGCGAAAGAGGAGAGAAGCATTTGGACGATTTTTGTAGGGAAATAATGCAAATGACTAGATGTATAAAAGAAAGAGGCAGGAGGTCAATAGAAAGGTGCAAGAGGTGAAAAAGAGGCCAAATAAAAGTTGGGGTGGGAGAGTATCATTAAATCTTAAGGAAAATAAAAGGATGTTCTGGAAAGAGGTAAATATAGTGCGTAAGACAAGGGAACAAATCGGAACTTCAGTGAAGGGGGCAAATGGGGAGGTAATAGCAAGTAGTGGTGATGTGAGGAGATAGAGTGAGTATTTTGAAGGTTTGTTGAAAGTGTTAGATGATAGAGTGGCAGATATAGGGTGCTTTGGTCGAGGTGGTGTGCGACGTGAGAGGGTCAGGGAGAATGGTTTAGTAAACAGAGAAGAGGTGGAGAAAGCTTTGCAGAAGATGAAAGCCGGCAAGGCAGCGGTTTGGATGGTATTGCAGTGGAATCTATTAAAAAAGGGGTTGACTATAATGTTGATTGGTTGGTGAGGATATTCAATGTATGTATGACTCATGGTGAAGTGCCTGAGGATAGTGCATGCATAGTGCCACTGTACAAAGGCAAAGGGGATAAAGGTGAGTGTTCAAATTACAGAGGTATAAGTTTGTTGAGTACTCCTGGGATATCATATGTGAGGGTATTGATTGAGAGGGTGAAGGTATGGACAGAGCACGTGATCGGGGAAGAGCAATGTGGTTTCAGAAGTGGTAGAGGATGTGTGGATCAGGTGTTTGCTTTGAAGAATGTATATGAGAAATACTTAGAAAAGCAAGTGGATTTGTATGTAACATTCATGGGTCTGGAGAAGGCATATGATAGAATTGATAGAGATGTTCTGTGGAAGGTATTAAGAGTGTATGGTGTGGGAGGCAAGTTGCTAGAAGCAGCGAAAAGTTATAATCGAGGATGTAAGGCATGTGCACGAGTAGGAAGAGAGGAAAGTGATTGGTTCCCAGTAAATGTCGGGTTGCGGCAGGGGTGGGTGATGTTTCCATGGTTGTTTAATTTGTTTATGGATGGGGTTGTTAGGGAGGTGAATGCAAGAGTTTTGGAGAGGGGGAAAGTGTGCAGTCTGTTGTGGATGAAAGAGCTTGAGAAGTTATTCAGTTGTTCGCTGAAGATTCAGCGCTGGTGGCTGATTCGGGTGAGAAACTGCAGAAGCTGGTGACTGAGTTTGGTAAAGTGTGTGAAAGAAGAAAGCTGAGAGTAAATGAGAATAAGAGCAAGGTTATTAGGTACAGTAGGGTTGAGGGACAAGTCAATTGGGAGGTAAGTTTGAATGGAGAAAAACTGGAGGAAATGAAGTGTTTTAGATATCTGGTAGTGGATTTGGCAGCAGATGGAAACATTGAAGCAGAAGTGAGTCACAGGTTGGAGGAGGGAGAGGTTCTGAGAGCGTTGAAGAATGTGTGGAAAGCGAGAATATTATCTCGGAAAGTAAAAATGGATATGTTTGAAGGAATAGTGGTTCCAACAATATTATATGGTTGTGAGGCGTGGGCTCTAGATAGGGTTGTGCGGAGGAGGGTCGGTGTGTTGGAAATGAGATGTTTGAGGATAATATGTGGTGTGACGTGGTTTGATCGAGTAAGTAATGAAAGGGTAAGAGATGTGTGGTAATAAAAGAGTGTGGTTGAGAAGGCAGAAGAGGGTGTATTGAAATGGTTTGTTCACATGGAGAGAATGAGTGAGGAAAGATTGACAAAGAGGATATATTGTATCAGAGGTGGAGGGAACGAGAAGTGGGAGACCAAATTGGAGGTGGAAGGATGGAGTGAAAAAGATTTTGAGCGATCGGGGCCTGAACATGCAGGAGGGTGAAAGGCGTGCAAGGAACAGAGTGAATTGGAACGATGTGGTATAATACTTTGTCGCTGTCTCCCGCGTTAGCGAGGTCGCGCAAGGAAACAGACGAAAGAATGGCCCAACCCACCCACATACACATATATATACATACACGTCCACACACGCAAATGTACATACCTATACATCTCCATGTACACATATACATACACACACAGACATATTCATATATACACATGTACATAACTCATAGTCTGCCTTCATTTATTCCCATCGCCACCTCGCCACACATGGAATAACAACCCCCTCCCCACTCATGTGTGCAAAGGAGCGCTAGGAAAAGACAACAAAGGCCCCATTCGTTCACACTCAGTCTCTAGCTGTCATGTAATAATGCACCGAAACCACAGCTCCCTTTCCACATCCAGGAGCCACAGAACTTCCCATGGTTTACCCCAGATGTTTCACATGCCCTGGTTTAATCCATTGACAGCACGTCAACCCCGGTATACCACATCGGTCCAATTCACTCTATTCCTTGCACGTCTTTCACCCTCCTGCATTTTCAGGCCACGATCACTCAAAATCTTTTTCACTCCATCTTTCCACTTTCAATTTGGTCTCCCACTTCTCCTCGTTCCCTCCACCTCCGACACATATATCCTCTTGGTCCATCTTTCCTCACTCATTCTCTCCATGTGACCAAACCATTTCAAAACACCCTCTTCTGCTCTCTCAACCACGCTCTTTGTATTTCCACACATCTCTTACCCTTGCATTACTGACTCGATCAAACCACCTCACACCACATATTGTCCTTAAACATCTCATTTCCAGCATATCCACCCTCCTGCGCACAACATACAACATTGTTGAAACCACTATTCCTTCAAACATACCCATTTTTGCTTTCCGAGATGATGTTCTCGACTTCCACACATTCTTCAAGGCTCCCAGAATTTTCACCCCCTCCCCTACACTATGATTCACTTTCGCTTCCATGCTTCCATCCGCTGCCAGATCCACTCCCAGATATCTAAAACACTTTACTTCCTCCAGTTTTTCTCCATTCAAACTTACCTCCCAATTGACTTGACCCTCAACCCTACTGTACCTAATAACCTTGCTCTTATTAACATTTACTCTTAACTTTCTTCTTTCACACACTTTACCAAACTCAGTCACTAGATTCTGCACTTTCTCACATGAATCAGCCACCAGCGCTGTATCATCAGCGAACAACAACTTACTCACTTCCCAAGATCTCTCATCCACAACACACTGCATACTTGCCCCTCTTTCCAAAACTCTTGCATTCACCTCCATAAACAAATTAAACAACCATGGAGACATCACACACCCCTGCCGCAAACCTACATTCACTGAGAGCCAATCACTTTCCTCTCTTCCTACACGTACACATGCCTTACATCCTCGATAAAAAATTTTCATTGCTTCTAACAACTTGCCTCCCACACCATATATTCTTAATACCTTCCACAGAGCATCTCTATCAACTCTATCATATGCCTTCTCCAGATCCATAAATGCTACATACAAATCCATTTGCTTTTCTAAGTATTTCTCACATACATTCCTCAAAGCAAACACCTGATCCACACATCCTCTACCACTTCTGAAACCACACTGTTCTTCCCCAATCTGATGCTCTGTACATGCCTTCACCCTCTCAATCAATACCCTCCCATATAATTTACCAGGATTACTCAACAAACTAATACCTCTGTAATTTGAGCACTCACTCTTATCCCCTTTGTCTTTGTACAATGGCACTATGCAAGCATTCTGCCAATCCTCAGGCACCTCACCATGAGTCATACATACACTGAATAACCTTACCAACCAGCCAACAACACAATCACCCCCTTTTTTAACAAATTCCACTGCAATTCCATCCAAACCCGCTTCCTTGCCAGCTTTCATCTTCCGCAAAGCTTTTACCACCTCTTCTCTTTTACCAAATAATTTTCCTTAACCCTTTCTCTTTGCACACCACCGCGATCAAAACACCCTATATCTGCCACTCTATCATCAAACACATTCAACAAATCTTCAAAATACTCACTCCATCTTCTTCTCACATCACCACTACTTGTTATCACCTCCCCATTAGCCCCTTTCACTGATGTTCCCATTTGTTCCCTCGTCTTACGCACTTTATTTACCTCCTTCCAAAACATCTTTTTATTCTCCCTAAAATTTGATGATACTCTCTCACCCCAACTCTCATTTGCCCTCTTTTTCACCTCTTGCACCTTTCTCTTGACCTCCTGCCTCTTTCTTGTATACATCTCCCACTCATTTGCATTATTTCACTGCAAAAATCGTCCAAATGCCTCTCTCTTCTCTTTCAATTATAATCTTATTTCTTCACCCCACCACTCACTACCCTTTCTGATCTGCCCACCTCCCACGCTTCTCATGCCACAAGCATCTTTTGCGCAATCCATTACTGATTCCCTAAATACATCCCATTCCTCCCCCACTCCCCCTTACTTCCTTTGTTCTCACCTTTTTCTATTCTGTATTCAGTCTCCCCTGGTACTTCCTCACACAAGTCTCCTTCCCAAGCTCACTTACTCTCACCACTCTCTTTACCCCAACATTCTCTCTTCTTTTCTGAAAACCTCTACAAATTTTCACCTTTGCCTCCACAAGATAATGATCAAACATCCCTCCAGTTGCAACTCACAGCACATTAACATCCAAAAGTCTCTTTCGCACTCCTATCAATTAACACGTAATCCAATAATGCTCTCTGGCCATCTCTCCCACTTCAATACGTATACTTATGTATATCTCTCTTTTTAAACCAAGTATTCCAAATCACCAGTCCTTTTTCAGCACATAAATCTACAAGCTCTTCACCATTTCCATTTACAACACTGAACATCCCATGTACACCAATTATTCCCTCAACTGCCACATTACTGACCTTTGCATTTAAATCACCCATCACTCTAACCCGGTCTTGTGCATCAAAACCACTAACACACTCATTCAGCTGCTCCCAAAACACTTGCCTCTCATGATCTTTCTTCTCATGCCCAGGTGCATATGCACCAATAATCATCATTCTCTCTCCATCCACTTTCAATTTTACCCATATCAATCTAGAGTTTACTTTCTTACACTCTATCACATACTCCCACCACTCCTGTTTCAGGAGTAGTGCTACTCCTTCCCTTGCTCTTGTCCTCTCACTAACTCCTGACTTTACTCCCAAGACATTCCCAAACCACTCTTCCCCTTTACCCTTGAGCTTCGTTTCACTCAGAGCCAAAACATCCAGGTTCCTTTCCTCAAACATACTACCTATCTCTCCTTTTTTCTCATCTTGGTTACATCCACATACATTTAGACACCCCAATCTGAGCCTTCGAGGAGGGTGAGCACTCCCCGCGTGACTCCTTCTTGTTTCCCCTTTTAGAAAGTTAAAATACGAGGAGGGGAGGGTTTCTAGCCCCCCGGTCCCGTCCCCTCTAGTCGACTTCTACGACACGTGAGGAATGCGTGTGAAGTATTCTTTCTCCTCTATCCCCAGGGATAGGGAATTTAGGGAAGCAGTGATGGCTTGCGCAAAAGATGCCTGTGGCATGAGAAGCGTGGGAGGTGGGCAGATTAGAAAGGGTAGAGAGTGGTGGGATGAAGTAAGATTATTAGCGAAAGAGGAGAGAAGCATTTGGACGATTTTTGTAGGGAAATAATGCAAATGACTAGATGTATAAAAGAAAGAGGCAGGAGGTCAATAGAAAGGTGCAAGAGGTGAAAAAGAGGCCAAATAAAAGTTGGGGTGGGAGAGTATCATTAAATCTTAAGGAAAATAAAAGGATGTTCTGGAAAGAGGTAAATATAGTGCGTAAGACAAGGGAACAAATCGGAACTTCAGTGAAGGGGGCAAATGGGGAGGTAATAGCAAGTAGTGGTGATGTGAGGAGATAGAGTGAGTATTTTGAAGGTTTGTTGAAAGTGTTAGATGATAGAGTGGCAGATATAGGGTGCTTTGGTCGAGGTGGTGTGCGACGTGAGAGGGTCAGGGAGAATGGTTTAGTAAACAGAGAAGAGGTGGAGAAAGCTTTGCAGAAGATGAAAGCCGGCAAGGCAGCGGTTTGGATGGTATTGCAGTGGAATTTATTAAAAAAGGGGTTGACTATAATGTTGATTGGTTGGTGAGGATATTCAATGTATGTATGACTCATGGTGAAGTGCCTGAGGATAGTGCATGCATAGTGCCACTGTACAAAGGCAAAGGGGATAAAGGTGAGTGTTCAAATTACAGAGGTATAAGTTTGTTGAGTACTCCTGGGATATCATATGTGAGGGTATTGATTGAGAGGGTGAAGGTATGGACAGAGCACGTGATCGGGGAAGAGCAATGTGGTTTCAGAAGTGGTAGAGGATGTGTGGATCAGGTGTTTGCTTTGAAGAATGTATATGAGAAATACTTAGAAAAGCAAGTGGATTTGTATGTAACATTCATGGGTCTGGAGAAGGCATATGATAGAATTGATAGAGATGTTCTGTGGAAGGTATTAAGAGTGTATGGTGTGGGAGGCAAGTTGCTAGAAGCAGCGAAAAGTTATAATCGAGGATGTAAGGCATGTGCACGAGTAGGAAGAGAGGAAAGTGATTGGTTCCCAGTAAATGTCGGGTTGCGGCAGGGGTGGGTGATGTTTCCATGGTTGTTTAATTTGTTTATGGATGGGGTTGTTAGGGAGGTGAATGCAAGAGTTTTGGAGAGGGGGAAAGTGTGCAGTCTGTTGTGGATGAAAGAGCTTGAGAAGTTATTCAGTTGTTCGCTGAAGATTCAGCGCTGGTGGCTGATTCGGGTGAGAAACTGCAGAAGCTGGTGACTGAGTTTGGTAAAGTGTGTGAAAGAAGAAAGCTGAGAGTAAATGAGAATAAGAGCAAGGTTATTAGGTACAGTAGGGTTGAGGGACAAGTCAATTGGGAGGTAAGTTTGAATGGAGAAAAACTGGAGGAAATGAAGTGTTTTAGATATCTGGTAGTGGATTTGGCAGCAGATGGAAACATTGAAGCAGAAGTGAGTCACAGGTTGGAGGAGGGAGAGGTTCTGAGAGCGTTGAAGAATGTGTGGAAAGCGAGAATATTATCTCGGAAAGTAAAAATGGATATGTTTGAAGGAATAGTGGTTCCAACAATATTATATGGTTGTGAGGCGTGGGCTCTAGATAGGGTTGTGCGGAGGAGGGTCGGTGTGTTGGAAATGAGATGTTTGAGGATAATATGTGGTGTGACGTGGTTTGATCGAGTAAGTAATGAAAGGGTAAGAGATGTGTGGTAATAAAAGAGTGTGGTTGAGAAGGCAGAAGAGGGTGTATTGAAATGGTTTGTTCACATGGAGAGAATGAGTGAGGAAAGATTGACAAAGAGGATATATTGTATCAGAGGTGGAGGGAACGAGAAGTGGGAGACCAAATTGGAGGTGGAAGGATGGAGTGAAAAAGATTTTGAGCGATCGGGGCCTGAACATGCAGGAGGGTGAAAGGCGTGCAAGGAACAGAGTGAATTGGAACGATGTGGTATAATACTTTGTCGCTGTCTCCCGCGTTAGCGAGGTCGCGCAAGGAAACAGACGAAGGAATGGCCCAACCCACCCACATACACATGTATATACATACACGTCCACACACGCACATATACATACATGTACATCTCAACGTATACATATATATACACAGACATATACATATATACACATGTACATAATTCATACTGTCTGCCCTTATTCATTTCCGTCGCCACCCCGCCACACATGAAATAAATACCCCCTCAACCCGCATGTGCGAGAGGTAGCGCTAGGAAAAGACAACAAAGGCCACATTCGTTCACACTCAGTCTCTAGCTGTCATGTTAATGCACCGAAACCACAACTCCTTTCCACATCCAGGCACCACAGAACTTTCCATGGTTTACCCCAGACGCTTCACATGCCCTGGTTCATTCCATTGACAGCTAGTCGACCCCGATATACAACATCGTTCCAATTCACTCTATTCCTTGCACGCCTTTCACCCTCCTGCATGTTCAGGCCCCGATCACTCAAAATCTTTTTCACTCCATCTTTCCACCTCCAATTTGATCTCCCACTTCTCCTCGTTTCCTCCACCTGACACATATAGCCTCTTAGTCAATCTTTCCTCACTCATTCTCTCCATGTGAACAAACCATTTCAAACCACCCTCTTCTGCTCTCTTTACCACACTCTTTTTATTACCACACATCTCTCTTAACCCTTTCATTACTTACTCGATCAACCCACCTCACACCACATATTGTCTTCAAACATCTTATTTCCAGCACATCCACCCTCCTGCGCACAACTCTATCTATAGCCCACGCCTCGCAACCATATATCATTGTTGGAACCATTATTCCTTCAAACATATCCATTTTTGCTTTCCAAGATAACGTTCTCCACTTCCACACATTCTTTAACGCTCCCAGAACCTTCGCCCCCTACCCTGGGGATAGGGGAGAAAGAATACTTCCCACGCATTCCTCATGTGTCGTAAAAGGCGACTAAAGGGGACGGGAGCGGGGGGCTAGAAACCCTCCCCTCCACTTTCTAAAAGTGGGGGGATATATATATATATGTATGGATATATATATATATATATATATATATATATATATATATATATATATATATATATATATGTGTGTGTGTATGGATATATATATATATATATATATATATATATATATATATATATATATATATATATATATATATATATATATATATATATATATATATATGTGTGTGTATGGATATATATATATATATATATATATATATATATATATATATATATATATATATATATATATATATATATATTTTTTTTTATACTTTGTCGCTGTCTCCCGCGTTTGCGAGGTAGCGCAAGGAAACAGACGAAAGAAATGGCCCACCCCCCCCCCCCCATACACATGTATATACATACGTCCACACACGCAAATATACATACCTACACAGCTTTCCATGGTTTACCCCATACGTTTCACATGCCTTGATTCAATCCACTGACAGCACGTCAACCCCGGTATACCACATCGCTCCAATTCACTCTATTCCTTGCCCTCCTTTCACCCTCCTGCATGTTCAGGCCCCGATCACTCAAAATCTTTTTCACTCCATCTTTCCACCTAAAATTTGGTCTCCCTCTTCTCCTCGTTCCCTCCACCTCCGACACATATATCCTCTTGGTCAATCTTTCCTCACTCATTCTCTCCATGTGCCCAAACCACTTCAAAACACCCTCTTCTGCTCTCTCAACCACGCTCTTTTTATTTCCACACATCTCTCTTACCCTTACGTTACTCACTCGATCAAACCACCTCACACCACACATTGTCCTCAAACATCTCATTTCCAGCACATCCATCCTCCTGCGCACAACTCTATCCATAGCCCACGCCTCGCAACCATACAACATTGTTGGAACCAGTATTCCTTCAAACATACCCATTTTTGCTTTCCGAGATAATGTTCTCGACTTCCACACATTCTTCAAGGCCCCCAGAATTTTCGCCCCCTCCCCCACCCTATGATCCACTTCCGCTTCCATGGTTCCATCCGCTGCCAGATCCACTCCCAGATATCTAAAACACTTCACTTCCTCCAGTTTTTCTCCATTCAAACTCACCTCCCCATTATACTCTGTCACTGTCTCCCGCGTTCGCGAGGTGGCGAAAGGAAACAGACGAAAAAATGGCCCAACCCACCCACATACACATGTATATACATACACGTCCACACACGCACATATACATACCTATACATCTCAACGTATACATATATATACGCACACAGACATATACATATATACACATGTACATAATTCATAGTCTGCCCTTATTCATTCCCGTCACCATCCCGCCACACATTAAATAAATACCCCCTCACCTCGCATGTGCGAGAGGTAGTGCTAGGAAAAGACAACAAAGGCCACATTCGTTCACACTCAGTCTCTAGCTGTCATGTGTAATGCACCGAAACCACAGCTCTCTTTCCACATCCTGGCCCCACAGAACTTTCCATGGTTTACCCCAGACCATCCCGCATGTTCATGCCCCGATCACTCAAAATCTTTTTCACTCCATCCTTCCACCTACAATTTGGTCTCCCACTTCTCGTTCCCTTCACCTCTGACACATATATCCTCTTTGTCAATCATGCTCTCCAAACGACCAAACCATTTCAATATATCCCCTTCTGCTCTCTCAACCACACTCTTTTATTACCATACATCTCTCTTATCCTTTCATTACTTAATCGATCAAACCATCTCACACCACATAGTGTCCTCAAACATCTCATTTCCAACATATCCACCTCCTCCACACAACCCTCTCTACAGCCCACGCCTCGCAACCATATAACATTGTTGGAACCACTATTCCTTCAAACATACCCATTTTTGCTTTCCGAGATAATGTTCTCCCCTTCCACACATTTTTCAACGCTCCCAGAACTTTCGCCAACTCCCCCACCCTGTGACTCAATTCCGCTTCCATGGTTCTATCTGCTGAGAAATGTACTCCCAGACATCTATAACACTTCACTTCCTCCAGTTTTTCTCCACTCAAATTTACCTCCCACTTGACTTGTCTTTCAACCCTAATGTACCAAATAATCTTGCTATTATTCACATTAACTCTCAACTTTCTTGTTTCACACCTCACCAATACTGCAGAAAGGCTAGAAACGTTAGGTAATATACATATAAACATCAGACTGACAGCAATGTATTTAAATGAAATTTTCGAATGATGCTTTCCATACGTTTTCCAACTCCAGACGTTAACCTAACTGGACGATAATTTCCAAGCAATGCAGGGACTTACTACATTTTTTTGAATATCGCTATTACACTGGCAAACTTCCATTCATGTGGAACTTTTCCCCTTGCAAGAGAATTATTGAAAAGTGCAGTTAAGGGCTTAGCTATCTCATTTCTGGCCCTTTCATTATTCCTGGACAAAACTTATCAGACTGCCGTTTTATTAATTTTCAGTCCGTTCATTGCTGAAAATGAGTTCGGCTTCTATGTCTTTTCGTTGAAGATCTATCTCCTCTCTTACCTGTGAAACTGGACTCGCGACATGGGCTGTGTCTTCGATCGTAAATACAGGTGCCTGATCCCTTGGCCTCAGAACAGGAACGGTTGAACGAAGGACTGGAATAATGCCATTGAGGAAGAGGGGCTAGATGTGTCCATCCCCACAACAGTAAGTTCTGCTATACGTCTGGCGGGGACAGAACCATTATCACATAAGACTCTAGCCAAGGAAAGTATGAATTTTCGCAAGTTATTCCAGTCAGCTTTGTTGAGGTGACAGTGTTTAAGTCTAGGGGAAGGGGTGGGTGCTAGAGGGAGAGGGGCTGTTTAAATAGGTAAATTTATGAGTGTTGTCAGATGAACCAATTAGGAGCGAGAATATGTATTTACAGCGTGAAGGATCTGAGTGAAAAACATATCAAGAATATAAGGAGAGCAGTCACAGCGGTCGGAATATGGATGAGGTGGGGGATAATTTGCTCCAGCTCATTACGAATGAAAAGTGAGAAAGCTTTAATCCCTCATTTACACACACACACACACACACACATATATATATATATATATATATATATATATATATATATATATATAAGTTTGATCAGGTGCGAGTGACAGGAATATACCAGGGACTGTGCCAATACCAATGGCAGGAACACATTACGACTCTCACTATAGACGATATAAAAAGAAACACCTACATATATCAAACGTTTCAGGTACGGCCAAATGGCACCATCTAGTCCTGCAAACTGTCTACATTCGCGACAAAACTCCAGACATCAACATACAGGCCACAGTCCCCGTCATATGGTGGTCAGCCGATGAGACGTGTACACCAGCCCTCAGTAACTTACCGACAGCACCGACCCCTCTCCATACAGATCCCAGGAGTGATAGACCATGGAGATCAGACATAACTGAGCCTGCCATGGAGGTCACATCACCTGAACCCTGACATATCCCCCGCTCTGCTCTTGCCGAATTCCTTTCCCCACACCTGACCTACAGCGGGAAGTGAGCCCTGTTGAAATGTTGCGACAGTTGAGGTCAACCAAGGTGGGGCAGCTGCAGGACCTAGCAAGTTGTTACGATTGTGGTGATGTAAAATGCTGCTTGAGGAGCAGCAGTAAGGCGCTGCTAACTTCGCTGTGTGGCTAAAGGAACAGCAGTCACTGGACTCGTGTAAAGACTTGCTCCTGCAACAGTAGTGGTTGTGGGCTCCCGTGTAATAGTGGCGATGGCTGTCGTCAAGGTACATCGCTGGTTAACTTGAGAGTTTAGGTGAGCTGAGGAGTTACCAGCAGGTCTTCAATGAACAGACTGAGTGCTGGGTGTGGCAACAAATGGGCCAGCAATACAGGTGCTGTCTCCATGGAAGATAAGGTAACTTTGCCATACGAAAAAGTTGCAGGTGTAGCAATGCCTGCAGCACTGGCTTTAATAACAGTGAGTGCGGCGACACCACCGACTTTACTGGGCACAGTAACAGCACCGTCACGACCGGTCCCCTCCGAAAGAAGGCACAGTTTGGAGTGACTACGAATATGAGTATGTGACAAGGCCACTGAAGTAGCACCTTTCTGTAACAATACATGCAAGTGAGTGTTTGGATATAGCTGGAAATCATATGCGTTGCAAATATGTGTCAGTCAGATCTTTTATTTTAAATGTCAGCCGTGTGTGAGGTTGCGAACTGAGGTGACCTTGGGCTAACAACGTTGGCTGTCGTCCAGACGGAGATCGCCACACATGGCGGGACCTTGCCTGACGATGAAGCCGTGTGAGGAAGCATCAGCGTGCTGAGAGTTATGTAGCTGAACTGCTACGGCAGTTATGTTCCAGGGAGCTAGCTTTGAATGAGGCAATGTTCACTGCTGTGGGAGGTGATATGGCGAAAAATCCCATTTTTCTTTTAGCATAAAGAAAAATGTTTACTGAGTTCTGAACAGTCTTAAGCCTCGCTGGTCTTATTAAACTAGTGACCCGACCGCTCGTTATGGCCACTACTGCTAGTGAACTGCGTTTAACCTCGCCAGCGGGTATTATAACTGTGTGCCTCACAATGAACATTAACCTTCTAAATCTCACTGATTTGTCTTGCTCTGACTTAATTCAAGTGATCAACGCCTCTACACACGACTTCTCAAACCGTGTCCTCAAGACTATATCCTCCATACTTTTCTTCCTGTTATACACGCTGACCTTGGCGAATCAGCCAGAAACATAATCACAAAGCCTGACCGGTAACTGGACAGCAGCCTAGCTGTCTTGGAAGAGAAGTGTGTGGAAATGTCTATCCCACTCCTAAGCGTAGTCGTAAGCTTTCAATAATGCATCCTTCATTCCTTCCAAGGACTGTGTAGTTCTATCGAGATGGTTAATGATCTCATCAGTCTTACCTTTAAACATGAGAAAAGTATAGCTTCTTTAGTTGGTGCGAGAGCCCGTAGCCCTGGCTAAGTCTGTCAACGAATCAAAGAACAACTTTACACTGGTATGGTCGCAGTCTGATCAGGTACTTGTGCAGCTGTAACCGCTAGTGTAGCAGACTGCTTGTTATGCTTGTTTTGCAGACAGTTCTACAGTGTTTTTGTCAGCAGCTTCAGCATGTTGTTACCTTTGAAGTTTCTTCTCTTGCTCTCAAGGAGCCTTTTGTTGTTCGCGGCCAACCTTTTCTTCTTCAGTCTCCCATCTCGTTTGTTATTGTTGTTCTCCCTCTTACTCCCATCTGTCACTCATGAGCACTCTTCTTTTGCCCTCAGAGACTTGAAAAGATTCCCAGAGCTTAGAAACCAGGTCAGGCGGTTGTTGTTTCTGAGCCAGATCAGCAGCCATCCAACGACCAGAACCATCGTATATGTCTTGTATATACCGAGGGATATCTTCCTCATGTTAAACCATAATCTAAGGCTTCCTGTGGCCAGGCCAGTGCAATAGCAAAGCCATTAGAAACAATGTAACGCTTCATGACGAAACGAATATGGTGACAAAAATGCAAATACTGTAGTGTAGGTGTTTGTGCTGTATTCAAAATTCTGTAGCTCCAGTCTCTATTTGGGTGCCTGATTGTGATACCAAGTTGCATGGCCTCTGCCAGAATAATTATAATTTGTCACCCGGATCTCTCTTCTGACTAAAGTGAGGTGGTAGTGGTGAATGGCGTCATCCGCTAACAACTCTACAAGTACGACAAAACACATGGAACGAAATGACCACTTCACCAAAGATCCCGGCCAAGCCAGCCAGAGTGGCACGCAGCTCGTGGCCGTACGTTTACAAGTTATCTGCATCGCCCATGAATACTGACAGTGGACAGAAAAATAATGTTTAACATCAATTAATACGCGTATTTATTTGCAGTTAAGGACTCTAATATTCATACCTCCAATTACAATGAAAAAGTAAACACAGACGACCTGAGTCAGCGAAAAACAATTGTATCAACGACAGAAATCACTCGCCTATCCTCAACTTTTACCAACACAAAATATAACACAACTAGACTGAAAGAGAAAAGAACTTGTCTCAATTGGTGACAATCTTTCAAGAGATTCAAACAATATATATATATATATATATATATATATATATATATATATATATATATATATATATATATATATATATATATATATATATATATATATATATATAAGGGTAAAGGGGAAGAGTGGTTTGGGAATGTCTGGGGAGTAAAGTCAGGGGTTGGTGAGAGGACAAGAGCAAGGGAAGGAGTAGCAATACTCCTGAAACAGGAGTTGTGGGAGTATGTGATAGAGTGTAAGAAAGTAAATTCTCGATTAATATGGGTAAAACTGAAAGTTGATGGAGAGAGGTGGGTGATTATTGGTGCATATGCACCTGGGCATGAGAAGAAAGATCAAGAGAGGCAAGTGTTTTGGGAGCAGCTGAATGAGTGTGTTTGTGGTTTTGATGCACGAGACCGGGTCACAGTGATGGGTGATTTGAATGCAAAGGTGAGTAATGTGGCAGTTGAGGGAATAATTGGTATACATGTGGTGTTCAGTGTTGTAAATGGAAATGGTGAAGAGCTTGTAGATTTATGTGCTGAAAAAGGACTGATGATTGGGAATACCTAGTTTAAAAAGCGAGATATACATAAGTATACTTATGTAAGTAGGAGAGATGGCCAGAGAGCGTTATTGGATTACGTGTTAATTGACAGGCGTGCGAAAGAGAGACTTTTGGATGTTAATGTGCTGAGAGGTGCAACTGGAGGGATGTCTGATCATTATCTTGTGGAGGCTAAGGTGAAGATTTGTATGGGTTTTCAGAAAAGAAGAGTGAATGTTGGGGTGAAGAGGGTGGTGAGAGTAAGTGAGCTTGAGAAGGAGACCTGTGTGAGGAAGTACCAGGAGAGACTGAGTACAGAATGGAAAAAGGTGAGAACAATGGAAGTAAGGGGAGTGGGGGAGGAATGGGATGTATTTAGGGAATCAGTGATGGATTGCGCAAAAGATGCTTGTGGCATGAGAAGAGTGGGAGGTGGGTTGATTAGAAAGGGTAGTGAGTGGTGGGATGAAGAAGTAAGAGTATTAGTGAAAGAGAAGAGAGAGGCATTTGGACGATTTTTGCAGGGAAAAAATGCAATTGAGTGGGAGATGTATAAAAGAAAGAGACAGGAGGTCAAGAGAAAGGTGCAAGAGGTGAAAAAAAAGGGCAAATGAGAGTTGGGGTGAGAGAGTATCATTAAATTTTGGGGAGAATAAAAAGATGTTCTGGAAGGAGGTAAATAAAGTGCGTAAGACAAGGGAGCAAATGGGAACTTCAGTGAAGGGCGCAAATGGGGAGGTGATAACAAGTAGTGGTGATGTGAGAAGGAGATGGAGTGAGTATTTTGAAGGTTTGTTGAATGTGTTTGATGATAGAGTGGCAGATATAGGGTGTTTTGGTCGAGGTGGTGTGCAAAGTGAGAGGGTTAGGGAAAATGATTTGGTAAACAGAGAAGAGGTAGTGAAAGCTTTGCGGAAGATGAAAGCCGGCAAGGCAGCAGGTTTGGATGGTATTGCAGTGGAATTTATTAAAAAAGGGGGTGACTGTATTGTTGACTGGTTGGTAAGGTTATTTAATGTATGTATGACTCATGGTGAGGTGCCTGAGGATTGGCGGAATGCGTGCATAGTGCCATTGTACAAAGGCAAAGGGGATAAGAGTGAGTGCTCAAATTACAGAGGTATAAGTTTGTTGAGTATTCCTGGTAAATTATATGGGAGGGTATTGATTGAGAGGGTGAAGGCATGTACAGAGCATCAGATTGGGGAAGAGCAGTGTGGTTTCAGAAGTGGTAGAGGATGTGTGGATCAGGTGTTTGCTTTGAAGAATGTATGTGAGAAGTACTTAGAAAAGCAAATGGATTTGTATGTAGCATTTATGGACTTGGAGAAGGCATATGATAGAGTTGATAGAGATGCTCTGTGGAAGGTATTAAGAATATATGGTGTGGGAGGAAAGTTGTTAGAAGCAGTGAAAAGTTTTTATCGAGGATGTAAGGCATGTGTACGTGTAGGAAGAGAGGAAAGTGATTGGTTCTCAGTGAATGTAGGTTTGCGGCAGGGGTGTGTGATGTCTCCATGGTTGTTTAATTTGTTTATGGATGGGGTTGTTAGGGAGGTAAATGCAAGAGTTTTGGAAAGAGGGGCAAGTATGAAGTCTGTTGGGGATGAGAGATCTTGGGAAGTGAGTCAGTTGTTGTTCGCTGATGATACAGCGCTGGTGGCTGATTCATGTGAGAAACTGCAGAAGCTGGTGACTGAGTTTGGAAAAGTGTGTGGAAGAAGAAAGTTAAGAGTAAATGTGAATAAGAGCAAGGTTATTAGGTACAGTAGGGTTGAGGGTCAAGCCAATTGGGAGGTGAGTTTGAATGGAGAAAAACTGGAGGAAGTGAAGTGTTTTAGATATCTGGGAGTGGATCTGGCAGCGGATGGAACAATGGAAGCGGAAGTGGATCATAGGGTGGGGGAGGGGGCGAAAATCCTGGGGGCCTTGAAGAATGTGTGGAAGTCGAGAACATTATCTCGGAAAGCAAAAATGGGTATGTTTGAAGGAATAGTGGTTCCAACAATGTTGTATGGTTGCGAGGCGTGGGCTATGGATAGAGTTGTGCGCAGGAGGATGGATGTGCTGGAAATGAGATGTTTGAGGACAATTTGTGGTGTGAGGTGGTTTGATCGAGTGAGTAGCGTAAGGGTAAGAGAGATGTGTGGAAATAAAAAGAGCGTGGTTGAGAGAGCAGAAGAGGGTGTTTTGAAGTGGTTTGGGCACATGGAGAGGATGAGTGAGGAAAGATTGACCAAGAGGATATATGTGTCGGAGGTGGAGGGAACAAGGAGAAGAGGGAGACCAAATTGGAGGTGGAAAGATGGAGTGAAAAAGATTTTGTGTGATCGGGGCCCGAACATGCAGGAGGGTGAAAGGAGGGCAAGGAATAGAGTGAATTGGAGCGATGTGGTATACCGGGGTTGACGTGCTGTCAGTGGATTGAATCAGGGCATGTGAAGCGTCTGGGGTAAACCATGGAAAGCTGTGTAGGTATGTATATTTGCGTGTGTGGACGTATGTATATACATGTGTATGGGGGGGGGGTGGGCCATTTCTTTCGTCTGTTTCCTTGCGCTACCTCGCTAACGCGGGAGACAGCGACAAAGTATAATAAAAATAATATAATAAATATAATATCTTTTTTTTTTCTTTTAAACTATTCGCCATTTCCCGCATTAGCGAGGTAGCGTTAAGAACAGAGGACTGGGCCTTTGAGGGAATACCCTCACGAAAGAAATGGCCCAACCCACCCCCATACACATGTATATACATACGTCCACACACGCAAATATACATACCTACACAGCTTTCCATGGTTTACCCCAGACGCTTCACATGCCCTGATTCAATCCACTGACAGCACGTCAACCCCGGTATACCACATCGATCCAATTCACTCTATTCCTTGCCCTCCTTTCACCCTCCTGCATGATCAGGCCCCGATCACTCAAAATCTTTTTCACTCTATCTTTCCACCTCCAATTTGGTCTCCCACTTCTCGTTCCCTCCACCTCTGACACATATATTCCCTCTTGGTCAATCTTTCTTCACTCATTCTCTCCATGTGATAAAACCATTTTAAAACACCCTTTTCTGCTCTCTCAACCACACTCTTTTTATTTCCACACATCTCTCTTACCCTTTCATTACTTACTCGATCAAACCACCTCAAATCAAATATTGTCCTCAAACGTCTCATTTCCAGCACAGCCACCCTCCTCCGCACAACTCTATCTATAGCCCATGTCTCGAAACCATATACTATTGTTGGAACCACTATTCCTTCAAACATGCCCATTTTTACTTTCCAAGATAAGGTTCTCGACTTGCACACATTCTTGAACGCTCCCAGAACTTTCGCCCCTTCCCCTACCCTATGATTCAATTCCGCTTCCATGGTTCCATCCGCTGTCAAATCCACTCCCAGATACCTAAAACACTTCACTTCCTCCAGTTTTTCTCCATTCAAACTTACCTCCCAATTGACTTGTCCCTCAACCCTACTGTACCTAATAACCTTGCTCTTATTCACATTTACTCTCAGCTTTCTTCTTTCACACACCCAACCAAACTCAGTCACCACATTCTGCAGTTTCTCACACGAATCAGCCACCAGCGCTGTATCATCAGCGAACAACAACTGACTCACTTCCCAAGCTCTCTCATCCACAACAGACTGCATACTTGCCCCTCTTTCCAAAACTCTTGCATTCACCTCTCTAACAACCCCATCCATAAACAAATTAAACAACCATGGAGACATCACGCATCCCTACCGCAAACCTACATTCACTGAGACCAAATCACTTTCCTCTCTTCCTACACGTGCACATGCCTTACATCTTCGATACAAACTTTTCAATGCTTCTAACAACTTGCCTCCAACACCATATATAGAGCATCTCTATCAACTCTATCATATGCCTTATCCAGATCCATAAATGCTACGTACAAATCCATTTGCTTTTCTAAGTATTTCTCACATACATTCTTCAAAGCAAACACCTGATCCACACATCCTCTACCACTTCTGAAACCACACTGCTCTTCCCCAATCTGATACTTCCAATAGAATTTCCCAGAAATACTCAACAAACTTATATTTCTGTAATTTGAGCACTCACTTTTATCCCTTTTGCCTTTGTACAATGGTACTATGCAAGCATTCTGCCAATCCTCAGGCACCTCATCATGACTCATACATACATTAAATAACCTTACCAACCAGTCAACAATACAGTCATCCCCTTTTTTAATAAATTCCACTGCAATACCATCCAAACCCGCTGCCTTGCCGGCTTTCATCTTCCGCAAAGCTTTTACTACCTCTTCTCTGTTTACCAAATCATTTTCCCTAACCCTCTCACTTTGCACACCACCTCGACAAAAACACCCTATATCTGCCACTCTATCATCAAACACATTCAACAAACCTTCAAAATACTCACTCCATCTCCTCTCACATCACCACTACTTGTTATCACCTCCCCATTAGCCCCCTTCACTGAAGTTCCCATTTGTTCCCTCGTCTTACGCACTTTATTTACCTCCTTCCAAAACATCTTTTTATTCTCCCTAAAATTCAATGATACTCTCTCACCCCAACTCTCATTTGCCCTCTTTTTCATCTCTTGCACCTTTCTCTTGACCTCCTGCCTCTTTCTTTTATACATCTCCTGGTCATTAGCATTATTTCCCTGTAAAAATCGTCCGAATGCCTCTCTCTTCTCTTTCAATAATAATCTTACTTCTTCATCCCACCACTCACTACCCTTTTTAATCTGCCCAATTCCCACGCTTCTCATGCCACAAGTATCTTTTGCGTAAGCCATCCCTGCTTCCCTAAATACATCCTATTCCTCCCCCACTCCCCTTACGTCCTTTGTTCTCATATTTTTCTATTCTGTACTCAGTCTCTCCTGGTACTTCCTCACACAAGTCTCCTTCCCAAGCTCACTTACTCACCACTCTTTTCAACCAAACATTCTCTCTTCTTTTCTGAAAACCTCTACAAATCTTCACTTTTGCCTCCACAAAATAATGATCAGACATCCCTCCAGTTGCACCTCTCAGCTCATTAACATTCAAAAGTCTCTCTTTCGCGCGCCTATCAATTAACACGTAATCCTATAACGCTCTCTGGCCATCTCTCCTACATACATACGTATACTTATGTATATCTCTCTTTTTAAACCAGGTATTCCCAGTCACCAGTCCTTTTTCAGCACATAAATATACAAGCTCTTCACCATTTCCATTTACAACACTGAACACACCATGTACACCAATTATTCCCTCAACTGCCATATTACTCACCTTTGCATTCAAATCACCCATCACTATAACCCGGTCTCGTTCATCAAAACTACTAACACACTAAATCAGCTGCATCCAAAACACTTGCCTCTCATGATCTTTCTTCTCATGCCCAGGTGCATATGCACCAATAATCACCTATCTCTCTCCATCAACTTTCAGTTTTACCCATATCAATCTAGAGTTTACTTTCTTACACTCTATCACATACTCCCACCACTCCTGTTTCAGTAGTGCTACTCCTTCCCTTGCTCTTGTCCTCTCACTAACCTCTGACTTTACTCCCAAGACATTCCCAAACCACTCTTCCCCTTTACCCTTGAGCTTCGTTTCACTCAGAGCCAAAACACCCAGGTTCCTTTCCTCAAACATACTACCTATCTCTCCTTTTTTCTCATCTTGGTTACATCCACACACATTTAGGCACCCCAATCTGAGCCTTCGAGGAGGATGAGCACTCCCCGCTTGACTCATTCTTCTGTTTCCCCTTTTAGAAAGTTAAAATACAAGGGGGGAGGGTTTCCAGCCCTCCGCTCCCGTTCCCTTTAGTCGCCTTCTGCGACACGTGAGGAATGCGTGGGAAGTATTCTTTCTCCCTTATCCCCAGGGATATATATATATATATATATATATATATATATATATATATATATATATATATATATATATATATATTTATATATTTCAAACATATTCGCCGTTTCCCGCGTCAGCGAGATAGCGCCAGGAAACAGACGAAGTATGGCCCATCCACTCACATACACATTATGTATGTATATATTTTTTTTTTCTTTTTGCTTTGTCGCTGTCTCCCGCGTTTGCGAGGTAGCGCAAGGAAACAGACGAAAGAAATGGCCCAACCCACCCCCATACACATGTATATACATACGTCCACACACGCAAATATACATACCTACACAGCTTTCCATGGTTTACCCCAGACGCTTCACATGCCCTGATTCAATCCACTGAAAGCATGTCAACCCCGGTATACCACATCGATCCAATTCACTCTATTCCTTGCCCTCCTTTCACCCTCCTGCATGTTCGGGCCTCGATCACACAAAATCTTTTTCACTCCATCTTTCCACCTCCAATTTGGTCTCCCACTTCTCCTCGTTCCCTCCACCTCCGACACATATATCCTCTTGGTCAATCTTTCCTCACTCAAACACCCTCTTCTGCTCTCTCAACCACGCTCTTTTTATTTCCACACATCTCTCTTACCCTTACGTTACTTACTCGATCAAACCACCTCACACCACACATTGTCCTCAAACATCTCATTTCCAGTACATCCATCCTCCTGCGCACAACTCTATCCATAGCCCACGCCTCGCAACCATACAACATTGTTGGAACCACTATTCCTTCAAACATACCCATTTTTGTTTTCCGAGATAATGTTCTCGACTTCCACACATTCTTCAAGGCTCCCAGGATTTTCGCCCCCTCCCCCACCCTATGATCCACTTCCGCTTCCATGGTTCCATCGCTGCCAGATCCACTCCCAGATATCTAAAACACTTTACTTCCTCCAGTTTTTCTCCATTCAAACTTACCTCCCAATTGACTTGACCCTCAACCCTACTGTGCCTAATTACCCCGCTCTTATTCACATTTACTCTTAACTTTCTTCTTTCACACACTTTACCTAACTCAGTCACCAGCTTCTGCAGTTTCTCACATGAATCAGCCACCAGCGCTGTATCGTCAGCGAACAACAACTGACTCACTTCCCAAGCTCTCTTATCCCCAACAGACTTCATACTTGCCCCCCTTTCCAAAACTCTTGCATTCACCTCCATAACAACCCCATCCATAAACAAATTAAACAACCATGGAGACATCACACACCCCTGCCGCAAACCTACATTCACTGAGAACCAATCACTTTCCTCTCTTCCTACATCGGCAAAAAAAAAAAAATATATATATATATATATATATATATATATATATATATATATATATATATATATATATATATACATACATATATATATATATATATATGTAATATATATATATATATATATAATATATATATATAATATATATATATATATATATATATACGAATAAAGTGTATATGAACGCGCACCTTCACAGAACATACAAAGCTCCAACAGCCAGGATCGAACCTGGGACCCTTGTGCAAGAGACAGGCATGCTAACCGCAAGGCTAAAGGACTGTTAACAGACTATTCGAAATACTAAGTACTCGAATACCCTTCGTCTCACTATGGTGAGCAACGGGGTCTATCGGTTGTTTCCGAACAGAACACATAGCTGATAGCGTTTTACCGAACCTGACTGTACAACACGGTGTTATATGAATACGAATAAAGTGTATATGAACGCGCACCTTCATAGAACATACAAAGCTCCAACAGCCAGGATCGATATATATATATATATATATATATATATATATATATATATATATATATATATATATATATATATATATACCCATACACGAACATATATATAAATATACACATATATACATATGTACATATTCATGCTTGCTGGCCTTCATCCATTCTCAACCCTACCCGGCCCCAAAGGAAAACAGCATCGCTACCCCTGGTTCAACGAGGTAACGCCAAGAATACTGACAAAAAGGCCACATTTGTTCACCCTCAGTCTCTAGCTGTCATGTGTAATGCACCGAAACCACATCTCCCTATCTACATCCAGGCCTCACAGACCTTTCCATGGTTTACCGCAGACGTTTCACATGCCCTGGTTCAGTCCATTGTACTGCAGCATAACTGTAGCACACTGGTACAATTGTAATACGACACTGATTACATGCAACACTTCATAATGTATATCACTGTAAATGTAACTAAGTAAACATGCGACACTACGTAAATATAAAATTCAGTATGATCTTTACACTTAGATCAACACATTATCTTGTAAAACTAGATGGGGGAAGAGTGTCATACTATGTGTTACACCTTAAAGAGGAAGGGGATACGGATGAGACTTATGCAACAGAACAGTTTCAATGAAAAATAAAACTTTGCCACGCTTGTGCTGTTTCTCCAGGTGATGAGAAGTATATGGATCCATGGATCCTGACCGCCCTAACCCCTCCCACTGAAAATCAGGGAGGGGGGGTTATGGTCATGTGTTACATACAAGAGGTAAAAAAAAAATCCCAAAAAGTGTTAAGTAATACCAGAATGGCCCCTAATATCACTGTTTGGGTTAACGTTTACCATCCGCACGGTGGGCACAGGTCTGGTGACGTCACTGCCTGGCTAGACAAACAATCCCTCGCAAGAACACATAATGAATAGGCCGTTAATAAAGCATCACCTCCATCGAGTACGCAAACTGAATATCATGCAGCTGAGGTCAGGAAGAGTATCGTATATAGAAAAGCCCGGCCGTCCGGCCTAACTTAAAATGAATTCCCGCAGGTGTGTCCATATTTTTATCCCGGAAATTCACTTGTACTAAATTTACATAAGCAAGTACTATAATGCCACTGGTGAAAACTTATCCGGAGATCGTTACAATATCGTTACAATGCATTCGTTCAAGCACCAACAGCTGCACAATTCGTACAATGAGCTATTAAGCCGAGTTGCGTTGGTGATAGACAACGAAGTCATACGAAGCTGACGGTTGGGTGCTTGGACATTTGTAGGGTAGCTTTGGTAGGGTGAGTGTAGATTTCGACATGCAATGGGGTGGTGGTGTAAACAGTTACGGACTGGCCTCTGTTGATGTGCAAGTGATATCCCTAAACAACAAAATCCATCAAAATACAGGGTGTTTGTAAGAGATTCAGTGAGGTACTTCTCTAATACCGTAGCAGACGTGGTCGATTAATAAAAGCTATGTTTGTATTAAGAGGATGGAGTTCCCCTAACAAAATATTAAATAAAAATTACAGGAATGTCATAATCATAAATTGCATTAGTCATACGTCTCATACAGTATGATAGGTGTATAATTTCTGTGCATTTCATTGTTTAAGGTGATCCATGATATGGGAACGATGCTGTGTAAGTCTGCATCGGTGGGCATACAAAAGTTCAAAGAAATGATGAGCTTAAGCCATGCCTGGATGAAGTTGGGGGACGACGTGTACATTAGACGTCATGGCCCCATATACTGTTGGGCAATGCCATGTAGAGTATATGACAGGGATTGATGCACAATAGGGCGACAGTGGGTGGAATAGACGTTTGAAAGCTGAGATGCGTGTTGAAGTGGCTGGTTCGGGTGCAAGCGACTACTGCTCTTACGTCATAATGGCCCGAAGACGCCGGTTACGCTTGATGCTAAAGTCCTTTATGGTCATGAGCCGAGTTGCGTAATCGGTGAGTGATAATGCCCCCAATTAACTCGCGGCGTTAAAAAGATCTTGGCGCGCTGATTCCCCACTGGTTATCATGCCCTTCCACCGAAAATCGTCTTTTAACCCCAGTGTACAATATTCATCTGGTTGTCTTGCCAATAAAATGTTTTGATTACTATTTACGCTACCAAATATTCACCCCTACACGCAGCTAAAAATCTCTAAAACCGAAAGTTCAGGAAAACTTAAAACTAAAACTAAAGGGGAAATCTCTGCATAGCCTTCTGGCCGAGTTGTCATTTGGGTCAAAGGTGACGATTTGTATGAGGCATATGCCTGTATGTAGCTAAGCAGGACATAATTATGGCTGGAGGTAATTAGTCTCTCTAACTTCTAGCAAATTTAAGCACACATGGCCAAGCCGTGACGTATGCATGCGTTCGACTGATAAATATGAAACCAAATGTCTATGGCCCATGACAATCTAAGGTGCTATGTACTTTTCCTGCTGGTATTTCTTGCAAAAATCTGAGCTACACTATTTTGATTAGAAACAATACGTTACGTTACACTGAATAGTAGTCTTCCACACAATCGACTGAAGGTACTGGACAGTTTCAATGTGTTTATACATCGTGCATTAAAATAAGCAATTCATTCAAACAAAACAGGCTCAACTATTGTCATTGAAACAAACAAACCTCAGTCAAAATTAGTACCAAAAGCGGATCTAAACATAAAAAGAATGAATGGTCTCCTGAAGGGGCACCAACGCCGCTAAATAATTAAGATCATTCTAAATGAATGTCCCAAAGGCTTAGGCGCCATGTGGCTTAAGTGCATCCAAGCCTACATTACCTGTCACCAGCGATCCCTTCTTTTAATCTACAAACAGTACACTTCCCGTGCTACTAAATTAAATTTACCCCCCTCCCCCCCACAAAAAAATTTGTTTCGCATCTAGAAGCGTGGAAATATACAAATATTTCCAACGAGATTCCTTGAGTATTTAAGGTTGTAAGTCACATATCACACATCACGCATGTGATGCAAAATCAGAACAAATGGAACATCATTTAATTCAACTTTCTGAGGAGGCTTTCGCGCCCTTGCAAGACACCATATCTCATGAAACTACCAACAAATTTCTTTACTTTACGCCTGAATTCATTTACTTAATGTCTTTTCTGATAATGCAGTTTACACAGGACACACCACGAAGACATGAAATCAAACAAAGAAAAACTTACCACGTAAAACTGCAAGAATAGAAATAATCACTTTGCCTTGAGTGACAATGTCCTCGTGTTTGCAGTATTTATGTTTCCAGGTCATATATGAATGATCGTACACAAACTCTCTAACTATTGAAACATTTTAGAAATGTATACTGAAAGCTCATCGCGTACAGCCATTTTTTTTAACAAAATTCTGTGTACAGGTATCGCTAGAATGATTAAAATTTTCAAAAATACATTAGATAAAGATTACCGGAATTATGACGAGCACATAAACCAGAGGCATGTACATATAAGGAGGCATGGTCAAGCAAGCTAGATACTCTGTTAGTACATCTTAATGTGAACTCTAAGTGACATACAACACATCCAGCCGATTTTGCAAATTTGCTCATCAATCCATGCAGGTGAGTATCCAGGATTTGGTCAAGGGGAAAGTGAATTATGAACATTTAAGGAGTGGTTGGCGTGGTGGTGGATTATGGTTTTCAGTGACCGATGAAAAGCTGGAGATGAGTATCACGTAAGACAACATCGTAGTTTAAAGAACTTCGCGGTTTTTAAGTCATTTGGATGTTAGATTTACTTGTTTATATTAGTCAAATTCTTGTAAAATTGAATATAATTCGTATTAGACGGACACTGTTTTGAATGAAAATTTATTACTACTTGATACTATAAAACAGCTGATCGCGAAAATCAAGTAAGTCTTGTGCGATGGAATGAATACATATGCTTTTGCAGGGGTAGAATTTCACGAACATCATGGTTTTGGAAAGGTAGTGAAACTGACAGGGTTGTTTATTGACATAGAAAAATAAATCTGAAATTGAAACTATCTTCCTCCTATTAGGTGATTAAAAGAGTTGAATTATTATAAGAATGCAGTAATCATCATTATTCCTAAGCTTATTGCGTGTATGTATTCTTTTCCCCTGGTTGATACTTGTTTGCCTTTTCCCGCGTTAGCGAATAGGCGCCATGCAGTTCAGTTCGTGCTTGTAGAGTTCTTCCCTTTGTAGCGGCAACTCTTCTGTTGTATCAAATTCATTGTACTGTGGTCTGCTCTGTATAGCTAAGTGTTTATATTATGTTGGTGATTTCTTATCTGTCTTATATCTTTTTATATTATGTTACACATGGCTGTTATAATTTTGGTTCTCTTCTGGTCTCCTGATATTCCTTTCGGACACCACAAAATAAAATCTTGTACATTTTCCTCCTCTGCTCCTTCCTCGCGCTGTCTTGAATGCTCATTTTTTGTTTCCACCTTTCCATTTGTATCATTTACATGATTTTGGTAGATACCACTCCAGCATAGTTCACCTCTAGTCTTCTCTTCTGTCACCTCTTCACCATTTTCTTTATAGAATTTTTGAATATATCTTAGTTTACTGCATTATTTCATCCTTAGTTTTTGTAAAGCTTCTACGTCGTATTATTTGAACTTTTACAGTCTGTTATTTCCCTTGCTACTTTATATTCATGCTTGTATATTTGTGGCACAACACAAAGGCCAAATACAAATTGAATGTCCTCAGGTCACTTCCCATCACCAACTTTGGACAAGAAATCCTTTGCAAAAAATTCATTCATTTAAACCATACCTCGCATCCTTGGTCATCTACCCACAAAAAAGCTAATGTAAAAAGCAACAAACTAAAAAAGAACAGTTTTTAGAATAATCACTGGCTGCATAGTAGCTACAAACAGTCAGCACTTGAACAAACATGCTTCCAGTATATTCCCACCTCAACATGTTCACCCCCTCTGCCTTTTTTTTTGTCAGCACCTGATCTTTCCTGCCGAAATAATATATGCAATTGCTCGCCCCCAAACTGAAAGAGACAACCCTCATCTCTCACTATAGCAACCTATGCATGTAAACCCCTCCCTTTCCCAGCTGGAACAACACTTACAGAACACATTCACACATATGACTAAGTGAGCACACAACAACCCCAAACTCATTATACTCGTATCTGAAATTACTTTACTCATACCTGTGCAAGTTACTCTGTCACATTTATATTCAGAACACTCTTCATCTCAGCAGCATAACAAGCAGTGATTTAATATATCGAGATCCCTCATTCCAAGATGCAGCTTCTTATTGAAGACACTAAACTCAAAAACACCTCAGTTGTCTTGGTTTTTTTTTTTTTTTTTTTTTTTTTTTTTTGTCGCTGTCTCCCGCGTTTCCGAGGTAGCGCAAGGAAACAGACGAAAGAAATGGCCCAACCCCCCCCCCCCATACACATGTACATACACACGTCCACACACGCAAATACACATACCTACACAGCTTTCCATGGTTTACCCCAGACGCTTCACATGCCTTGCTTCAATCCACTGACAGCACGTCAACCCCTGTATACCACATGACTCCAATTCACTCTATTTCTTGCCCTCCTTTCACCCTCCTGCATGTTCAGGCCCCGATCACACAAAATCTTTTTCACTCCATCTTTCCACCTCCAATTTGGTCTCCCTCTTCTCCTCGTTCCCTCCACCTCCGACACATATATCCTCTTGGTCAATCTCTCCTCACTCATTCTCTCCATGTGCCCAAACCATTTCAAAACACCCTCTTCTGCTCTCTCAACCACGCTCTTTTTATTTCCACACATCTCTCTTACCCTTACGTTACTTACTCGATCAAACCACCTCACACCACACATTGTCCTCAAACATCTCATTTCCAGCACATCCATCCTCCTGCGCACATCTCTATCCACAGCCCACGCCTCGCAACCATACAACATTGTTGGAACCACTATTCCCTCAAACATACCCATTTTTGCTTTCCGAGATAGTGTTCTCGACTTCCACACATTTTTCAAGGCTCCCAAAATTTTCGCCCCCTCCCCCACCCTATGATCCACTTCCGCTTCCATGGTTCCATCCGCTGACAGATCCACTCCCAGATATCTAAAACACTTCACTTCCTCCAGTTTTTCTCCATTCAAACTCACCTCCCAATTGACTTGACCCTCACCCCTACTGTACCCTAAAAGGACAAACTCATGGCATCACCTCATTCCTTAAACTTTGGTTCTGTTGGGTGTGCTTCCAGAGCACTGCATTAGCCACATAGAAGGAGATCTTGACGCAGGAAGGTAAAGTAAGGCAAGGCATGATTGCTCTTGTAACATAGATAAGTTATTTTCTTCCCAGTGTATATGTTTACCATTGAAATGAGACTTGCCAGAAGTATACCCATGATGGTGCATGATGTGTTTGGTGGGTAACCGTGCTTCTCTGTTCATCAGTGGAGTTGTCATCGGAGCACACTTTATTTTAGGTGGGATTGGGGAAATTGGAGTAACTTTGTTGCTTTTTGGGCCTTTAGTGTGTGTGTTACAAATTGATGAGTGATAAGTATGTGACAACTTTTCAACTTATAGCTTATTTCTGCCACTGCATGGAAAAGTCTCTCTTATGTCAAAACTAGTTTTCTCTTATAGATACAAATATATATATATATATATATATATATATATATATATATATATATATATATATATATATATATATATATATATATATATATATCCCTGGGGATAGGGGAGAAAGAATACTTCCCACGTATTCCCTGCGTGTCGTAGAAGGCGACTAGAAGGGAAGGGAGCGGGGGCTGGAAATCTTCCCCTATCATTTTTTTTTTCTTTTATTTTCCAAAGGAAGGAACAGAGAAGGGGGCCGGGTGAGGATGTTTCCTCATAGGCCCAGTCCTCTGTTCTTAACGCTACCTCACTGAGACGGGAAATGGCGAATAGTATGAAAAAAAAAAAATCCTCATGTTTATGTGTACCAAGTTCTTTTGTTCTGTTAGATATGGTGTTGTACATCTCTTTTTCCTTTTCACTTTGTACATATTTCCTTTGTTTAATTGCTTCTTAAATTCTATACCGAAGATTCTGTTATTTAATGATAGATTAATTGTTCTACATTAAATTCTATACTGAAGATTCTGTTTCTGGTGTTTAATGATAAATTAATTGTTCTACATTTTTACAACTTTGCTGATGATGGCCTTTTATCATATATTTTCTTTTTATTCCATTTTCAATTGCTTTGGGTAAATTTTTATCCCTGATCTCCATTTTTCTGTACCACATACATTTATTTTTGTTTTTATTGCCTTTTTTTTCTGTGAAGCTTGATAAATTTTACTTTTGCTTTCTAAAGGTATTTTGTTATCGCTATTATCGATTTATCTCCTTCCCCTTTCATTTCCTGGCCTGTTCTACTAAGTAGTGCATTCTCATTATCTCCTATTATATCCTGTAAATGTTATCTTTCCTTTTGTAATTCTTGATTCTATGGCTAAGGCACCGGTTTGTCCTTTAAATGTGGTCTGTTGTGCATGTATTGGTGCTATTAATATTTGTTTATATATAGTATTTTCGACTTGGTAAAGGAGCTATTTCAGTCTTAGTAAAAATTTATGATATTTGATTGACACAAGATGGTTGTAATTTAATACTTTTCCAAAATGTTTTACATATCAAAGTTTTCTACAGCTTTGTATAGTAACAGGATGCATTGAATTTGCCATCATTTTACTTTTTATATAGCCCTCTCTTTTCCCATGTTATACAGTTTCTTTTGTTATTTATTATAAAACCCAGGTATTTTATAGAGTGATTTACTTTTATAATGTGTGTGTTCTCTAGTTATTATGTCATGAATATGATTATATAATGCTTCCTTTCACTACTTTTGTACTAGCCAGAAGCAAGCAATCATCTGCAAAGAACATATTGTTTTAATTTATCATCTTCAAAGCCTTCGCCTAAATTTTCCAATTTTTGTGTAATTTTATATGAAATTAACTTAAAGTGTAGCGAAGCCTGGGCATCCCTGTCTTATTCCACTTACATTCAAACCCACCTTATCTTTTCCATAACTTGTACATATACTGTTTCCTCACTATACGGTGGCAGTTCTGTCAAGCAGTTTTGGATGTACTATGTATTTCATTCATATTTGTATCAATTTTTTCTCTTTATACTGAATCAAATGCTGTTTTGAAGAAGTTATCTAAGTACTTTCTATACAATATTGTAATTTAAAGGATTTTTCTTATTCTTTCTCCTTATGTAAATCCACTTTGATTCTCCTTATCACCAATGGATATGTGATTTTTGATCAGTTTTCCAGCTTCTGCTATCATAAACATTTTGTATGCACAGTATGTTAGAGCAAAAGGGTCTTAGCTCCTTTACTTTTGATACCTATGGTATCATCTTAATCTTGACCACCACCAACTATCTGGTATTTCTCCTTTTTATATAACATTATTTAAACTTTTTTTGAAACATCTAAATATGCCTCACTCTTTGATAAAATCTTGGAATAATCTGGTTTCAGATTAACCCCCCCACCCCACTTTTATTATTTTCTTTAGGGCACCTTTTAATGTCACTTATATTATTTCAGTTTCTTTCTTATTGGGAATGTCCTTTCTCATCTTATATGCCATTTCTGTATTTTTTTCGTACATGATCAGCATTTCCTGATTTAGCAAGGTAGTGCTAGGAAGAAAGGCCACGTCCTCCCACATTGATTTTTAGCAAGTCACCTGTAATGCTCCCAAAACCAGAGTTCCTTATCTACAACCAGGCCGCACAAACCTTTCCATGGTTTATCCTGGATGCTTTGCATGGCCTGGATCAGTTCATTGACAGAATGTCAACCCCAGTATACCACATTGTTTCAAAATTATTCTATCCTGTGCACGCCTTTCACTCTCCTGTATGTTCAGACCCTAATTGCTCTTTTTTTCACTCCTTCCTTCCATGTTCAGTTTGGTCTCCCCATTCTCCTTGCTTCCCCCGCTTCTGACTTATATATCTTTGTTTCCCTTTCCTCAGTCATTCTCTCCATATGTCCAAACCATTTCAGCAAACCCTCTTGTGCTTTCTCAACCACTTTCTTTATTGGCACACTTATAAGGAGGATTATTGACATATAAGTTTTAGATTTCATATCAGTCTTTATTAAAGTATGGTCTGATTAATCAAAGATTTGTTCTTGTTCATCTGTCTGTATTCCTTCATAACTTCGAGATCTCATAAGATAATTGAATAGTTCATCTTTTATATTCTCAATAATTGCATCTTTCTCTTGAAAAATAAATGACACATTGTGCATTTCAAAAGACAGGTCTTTCACTTTTTCAAAAATTCGTAAATACTTCCCCTTGTCATTTCTTTTTCTGTTCCATAATTATCTCTATATTTGAATTAAGGCCTGGCCTTAATGTGGACTTTCGTCTGTGACTGGAGCCTTCAATATGAAAAAAAACTTCATGTGGATAATTCTAAGACCACATGCACTGTGTTCATTGGGTCCTCGCATCATTTGATTTGAATGTATATATACGAGTATATGAGTGGCTGGGCCATTCTTCATTTGTGTCTTGGTGCTACCTCACTGATGCAGGAAACCGATTAAGTATAATGATAATAAGCTTTTTTTTTTCATACTTGATCGCTGTTTCCTGCATTAGTGGGGTATCGCCAAGAACACTCAATGAAAGGGCACATTCGCTCACATCCACTCTCTAGCGTTCATGTGTTTTGCACCGGAACTACTGCTCCCATTCAAAACCAGACCAAACAGACCTCTTCAAGGTTTCCATGGCCATTTTACATGCTCTGGTTCCGTCCACTGACAGTATGTCAACCCATGCACATCACATTTTTCCAATTCAATCTGATATGTGCATGTCTTTCAACTTTCTGCATGTTCAGGGCCGGAGTAATAAAAAGAAATCACTCAATCCTTCCATCTCCAATTGGGTGTCCCCCTTCTCCTGTTTCCTTCACTTCTGACCCATATATTCTCTTTGTCGACCTCTCTGCACTCATTTTCAACTGATGTTCAAACTGTTTAAGCACACGCACACAGTTCTCTCTAATGAACTCTTACTTAAACCACACCTCTCTCCTACCTTTTTATTACCTACTTGATCAAACCACCTTACACCACATATTGTCCCCAAACATTTCATTTCCAGTACATCCATCCTTCACTGCAGATTCTCTATTACCAGCCTGTGTCTTGCATCCATACCCATTTTTGCCCTCCAAGATAACAGCCTCTCTTTTCAGACGTTCTAAAGTGCTTTCAGACCTTTCGCCCCCCCCTTACCCACCATGTGACTCACTTCCACTTCCATTATTTCATTTGCTGTCTTTTCCTATCCCAGGTATCTAAGATACCTCATGTCTCCAGTTTTTCTTCATTCAAACTCACTCCCCAGCTAACCTGTCCCTCTCCCCTGCTAAACCTTGTTTTTATTTGCATATACTCTCACCTTCCTCCTCTCACCTACCTCTGCAGTTTCTCACCCAAGTTTTCCAATAGTGCTTTGTTATCAGTATACAACAGTTAATCATTTCCCAGGCCTTCTCTTCCCTTACAGACTGCATATTTGCTCCTCTCTCCAATACCTTTGAATTTACTTTACTCACCAATTTTTCTCCATTCAAACTCACTCCCCAGCTAATCTGTCCCTCTGCCCAGTTAAACCTTGCTTTTATTCACACACACTCTCAACTTCCTCCTTTCCCCAACTTCTGCAGTTTCTCACCCAAGTTCTCCAATAGTGCTTTGTTATCAGTATACATCAATTGACTCATTTACCAGGCCTTCTCATCCCTTACAGACTGCATATTAGTTCCTTTCTCCAAAACTTTGAATTTTCTTTCCACACCATCCCAATTATAAACAAATCAAACTGCCATGGTTACATCAAACACACCTGCCGTATACCAGCCTTCACTTGGAACCATTCACTCTCTTCCTACTCGTACACACACCTTTACACCTTGATGAAAACTTCTTACTGCTGCTAGCAACTTTCCTCCCGTACCATATAATCTTAAAACCTTCCAAAAGGAATCTCTATGAACTGTATTTTATGCTTTTTCCAGATCCATAAATGCCTCACAAATCCTTCTATTGCTTTAAGTATTTCTCATGCATTTCCTTTAAAGCAAACACTTGATCCATTCACCCTGTACCACATCTAGAACCACACTGTTCCTTCCCAATCTGCTGCTCTGTACGTGCCTTCACCCTCTCAATCACCACTTCCCGTATAATGTACCAAGTACACTCAACAAACTTGTGTCTCTGTAGTTTGAACAATTGCCTTTATCCCTCTTGCCACTATATAATGGTACAATAAAACATTCTGCCAATCCTCAGGTATCTCCATGATTTATACATACAGTAAAAGCTCTTACTAACAAATCAACAACACAGTCACAAGAAATTCAACAGCAGGTACCATGCACTGCAAGGCTGTCAGTACCTCTTCTCACTTCACCAAACTACTTTCCATGACTGTCAATTCACATAGCATCTCAATCCAAACACACTACACCATATATCGCACTTGTGTATATCCTTTTTTTTTTTAGAATCGGGCATTCCAAATTACCAGTTCTTTTTCAAGACAACTCCACAAGCTGTTCACCATTTCCATTCACATTACTGAGTGCCCCATTCCCCCCAATTATACCCTTAACTGCCACATTACTCACCTCATATTTGAATCACCTCTCCGTAACATCTGGTCTCTTGCATCAAAACTGCTGACACAATCTCTCATCTGCTCCCTAAATACTTGCCTGTCATGATCTTTCTTCTCATCCCTTTACCCCCTCTTGAATTTCTGTTTCTAAAAGATGGGAGAAAAGCCAAGCAGGGAGCGCTCTTCCTCTTCGAAGGCTCAGGCTGGAGTTTTTAAATGCACATGTAATCAAGATTAGAAGAAAGGAGATATAGGTAGTATGTTTAAGAAAAGAAACCTGGATGTTTGTAGTGATGCATCGATCGTTGATTTCCAGAGCGTATGCAGGAGAGTGTGATTCATTTGTCTTAGGAATATGGTTCCTGATGGATGTACGTATGTCTGGTAGGCTGGAGTTGACGACTGGGTTGGAAGGTCGGTTGTTTAGTGTTTGTTGGGTTATTTCAGTGTCTGCATTTTTTCTTGTTTTATTTATTGTGTGTTTGGTGATCTATGAGCATAGATTACTGAAGTTACTAACATTCTTACCACAGGAGTCCTATCCTATGTTCATGAAACTCCGGCAGCGTCCAGGAAACTGGCTATGTCCACCGAGCAGGACTTCATAAAGGGTAGTGATGTGTACAGCATGCCTCTGTGTGGGTAGCACGCACCAAATTAGCAGTATATTTTCAGTGTCTTCATTGTGGTAGCAGGCTTGAGGGCACAAATGGTCTTGGGATGTTTTGAAGCGGCATTGGTCATGATGTAGGGTTGGGTTATTCATGTTTGACTTGGAAGTTTGGTTTTAGATTGGTGTAATTTAATCTGTATTGTTTCATTACTTTGTGGATTATGGCTGTTTTGTTTTTTATGTTCTATTGTTAACTTTTTTATATGTTTTATAAATTGTGATGTATTATTTGTAATTGAAGCTGTTGTCAATAAACTATCCATCTATCTGCCTGTATATCTAGTGGGGAGATGTTTAGGACTGAGGTGGATAGGTAGTTGTGTAGCTTGCCGGGTCATTAGTGTGTGTACATGCTTTGTAACTGCTATATTTCCTGTGGATACATGGATTTGTGAATTTGCTGAAGTAAGACAAGGGTAAGTTTTAATTTGTTAGTTATGGTGTGGTATGAGGGGGAGGGTTGTCTTTTGTTGCATAGAATAAAGTGTAGTGCAAGTTGAAATGGGATTGCACTGGGAGGAACTTTGCTTCAATGTGTAGTCGTTGAGTATTTGTGGTTGCTAGGAAGCATGTGATTGTTCTGAGTGCTCTGTTTTGCTCGATTTGCAGCCTTGTTATATTTAGTTATGAGAGGGTGTTGGACTGTTCAGGCGAAGTGTAGTTGAGAGTGAAGGGGATTAATTTTTGTAGGGGATACTAAGGGATTCCTTTTCTTGCCCAAATCTGGTGTCATTTAATGTTCTCAAGACATTTAGTTTGTGTTGATTTTGTGTTGATGTTACTGGTGTGAATGTTTTGTGTGTTTCATATGTGATGCCTAGAATGGTTGATATTGTGTTCAGTACGAGTGATTATTCATTGAAAATGACTGGAGGATGTGAGCTGGTTTGTATCTTTCCGGGGTTAACAATGGCTGAAGACTTTGTCAATATGCAGTCATTCTCTCGTAAGTGAACCATTGCACCAGTTGTGTAATACAATGCTGCATGTTTGTTGTTGTTGCTACTGTGGTTTAAGGGGGTTGTGATGTGATTGTAAGGTCGTCTGCATATGAAAGAACCTTGCTTGTTGTGGTTTGGTAGCGGCAATGAGAGGTCGTATAGGAATAGGTTGAAGAGGGATAGACTGGAGATAAACTGCTTCTAGGGGACCTCCTTTGAAGAATTGAAAGGTTTTAGAACTGAGGCCATTGTGAGAGACTCTGGCACGAGGGCCGGATATGTCATTGACCAACCAGTTTTTGTCACTGTTGTAGAGGGGAGTGTCAAGTATCTTTTGTGACAGGATATGTCGAGGACAGTGTTAAATACTCTGATGATGCCTGTTGTCCCTCTCTTACACACACATTACAGAAGCTTATTTCCTGCCAGATAATGATAATCACATTGAAGCCTTATTACAGTGTGTCCCCCTCCATGTGTGTGTTTGTGTGTGTGTGTGTCATGATCAAGCTCTTTCCTTGTCAAAGGATGAATGGAGATGATAGAAATGTGAATTATAAAAAGCCATTTTTTTTCAGGCTTATAATCGATCATACATTAATTGTAACTTATGATTGATTATTATTTATCAGCGGTGTGATCGTACTTGAAGCGTAACTTATCAGAAGTCATGCTGATTTATTGACAGGGTGATCATACGTAAATCATGAGATACTAACAGGTTAATGATACATTAACCCTGACTTATAGTCTATGATTCATTAATAAGTGTATTATACAGTAAAGAGACTCCATAATCGTTGATTTATCAACTGGTTGATTGTTAATTAACCATAACTTGAAATCTATGTTTTCTCAACAGGTTCATTGCACAGTAATCATGACCTATGATTTATTAGTAGGGTTATCATGCATTAATCTTGATTCATAAATAATCTTTGATGTTATTAGCCGTTTGATCATACATTAATTGTTACGTAAATTTGTGATATATCAACAAACTGATAGTACAGTAATTGTATTTTCTCTCATTTATTTTTGAGGCTCCAGTCACGGACTTTTAATAGTCCACATCATGGCTGGGTCTTAACTGAACTATAGAGAAGTTATTGAAAGGGAAATAAGAAGTGACAAAGGAAAGTATTTACGAATTTTGGAGGAAGTCAAGAATCCTGTCTTGTAAAATATGCCAGGTCATAGTTATTAAGAAAGACAGGAGAAGGGAGAGAGTTCCAAAGCTTCGAGGTGTCGGGAAAGCAACAGTTATCAAAATGGCCCCACCACTGAGTTACCAACGGCCACACAGTAATCATGTGACGCAGCAGCTTGCCATTATTGCGTGGTTTAACTTTTGGTGAGGGCACACAAGCAGCCAGCTTTCGGAAGAAAAAAAGCAATAGCTATAGAAGAGAGAAAGTGAACCAAAGTTATGGCTGAGGGCAAGTTTGAAAGCTAGCCTAGAAAAGTTGATAAGTTGGACTGCTCTTAACTAAACTCTGTCAAGAGGAGATGCAGACTTAGAACCACCACCTTAGATGTGAGAGCAGTACTCCATACAAGGATGGATCAGTCCTTTACATAAATGGAGGCAGACTTGGCTATTTCCGTAATGTAGGATTTCCAAGATAGAGTGGATGTTGCAGTCGTATCAAGGAAGTTCATCGAGTCAAGAGATGGAATTGCAGAACCGTCGAAGGAGAGAAGTTGAGGAATTTTCTTTAGAGAGATTGGCAGAAACTGTATCTTGGAGGCATAAAACTTAACCACCAGATTTCGTCTACCTCACTGAGATATCTTGTACAAATCTGAGTTTATTTTGGAAGTTGTATCGAAAAGAGATACAGATCGAGTGAGAGAAGGAGCAGAATTGACGGACATGGAGGAATGCAGTGTTGTGTCGTCAGCATATGAGTGCGGTTGGTTACTTGTGGAAGAAAGTTTGAAAATCGTTAATAAAAGGAGAAAAAGCATAGGAGACGACTGAACCTTGAGAGACGCCCATGTTGGTGGAAGAAAGGGGGAAGGAGGCTGAGCCATCAGCAACCATCAACTTGAGATCTGGGATTTATTGATAGGTTGATCATACATTGATTGTAACTTACAATCTTTGCTTGATTAAAAGGTTGATCATACATTAATCATTACATACATACTGTTATTTGTCAGCAGATTGATCATCATACATTAATCAGGACATCATTGATGATTTATTCACATGGTGATGGTATCTAGGTGGTTGAACTGCTGCCTTGATAGTTTTGATGACATGACACGCCAGTTTGTGTTGGTGTGTTGGGGGTTAATTGGCTGAAGTGGAACTTAAACAGGTTCGTTATTGGTTTCTCAACGGCTACAACACTTGAATGAACTTTACCAAAATGACACACAAAATCTGACATTTTTCCTTTACTGGATAACTGTCATTAATACAAGCAGATTCGGACCCTCCGGACCCCGTCCGGAAACCCTTGGAGAAGGGGTCTTGGGGTTGCATAATAAAAACGAAAATACGATGTTAATCATGACAGTTGATCGAAACATCCGTTGGATTTGGCTGGAGATACACTTTTTCAGCATTTTGAGTATTACACAGGCACTCAATACGAGTACTACTGGTGACAATGATATTAATACAGATAAGAATAATGATGATAACTGAATTAACCCGTCAAAATGTCACCAATAATCGTGGCAAGTCTGATGACCTTGATAGTAAACATGACAGTCTTTCTGTCATGTTGACAGTTTACAGGTACGTTCAGATTTCCCTTCTGTTATAGGTCTTTAGGTCTGTTACATCAGGTGTGCATCATCACTCTGGTGGTGGATGTGCGCATGACACATTTGTGTACAAGAGTTATTTCCTCACATTATGCCAAATCATCACCTTGAATGATTTGTGTTGACGAGCCTTGTATTGCTTCTGCTCATTTTGATAATGATAAAGTCTGCCACATTTGCATCAAATATCGAATCAGAACTTTCGTTCATTTCATCCCTCAAGCGAAGGCATGGCATGTGTAGCAGACATGTCAGCCCATCATCATCATAGCTCAGATTTTCAGAACCTGGTGTAAGTTTTGTTGCTCTTTCATGGGACATTTTCAGTAGCATTTATGTGTATTTTTAAGGTGCGGTAACTATATTATTGCTTCATATATATATATATATATATATATATATATATATATATATATATATATATATATATATATATATATATATATATATATATATATATATATATATATATATATATATATATATATATATCATATATATGGATGAATGATAAATGAATGAAGGAATGGACGAAGGCAAGCAAGCATGAACATGCTCACGAGTACATGAACACGTCTGTGCATGTGTATGTACATGTATGCAATGGGAATTTTCCGTGTTTCAAATTCCCCGTGGACTCGTAGGAATATATATATATATATATATATATATATATATATATATATATATATATATATATATATATATATATGCTTAATACTGCTCTTCCTTTTTGTACGATGAGTCAACTATGATAATGTAGTACAGTTCTCGAATAATGTTGCTTTTTATTAAAAATGGATAAAAATATGTACGTTTAAACGCAATGTCAAATCTTAACACCAGTTTAATTTTGATTCACACTTTTCAATTAAAATTTTTGTTTTGGCAGTTGCGAGTGAATTAGGCAAATTACTTAGCGAACATATTTAGATATTTTACCAAGAATAGCACATAAGGTAAATACAGATACTTGTTTCCAATCTTATCCTCAAAATACTTTCATAGTTATTGATGGCATACAGTATATGTCAACAATGAAAAGTACTAGAACGTAATTTGAACGTAGAACTATTTTATAATTATAAAAACTAATCGTGAAATCTAACACTAGTGTATGTGATTGAAAGTCATTTACGGACAAATTAAGATCATTAGCACTAACTTCTCTCAAAAATCATTACTCGTTTCTTAAAACAATTTTTAGTTTGACTGACGAGATTTTATTTAGTACAAAGTGATTATTTATGTATTGCTTTTATCTCATTTATTTGAGATAAAAAGCTATATGTAAAGCATTCTAAATCGTACAAAATGAACGCGATTATAACACGATTATGATAATCAAGTGGGTGCGTGTCATAGCCAAGTTCAAAGTTTTACTGGCAGTGAGTTTCATACTTCTTTCTCCTCGTGTTGATGAATAGGTAAGCATAACCTTACCCAAGTAAACACTATTTGTGACATTTTTTTGCAACTGAAAGTCATGAAAGCGTTATCAAAGTAGATATCCAGGTAGACAAGATTCATTCTGTATAGTTTAGAGTGTTGAAGAGGCGTAAATATACTTTCGTTGCGTGCAGCAGAAGGCGGGTTGATGAATCTTTGTGTTGCTGCTTGATGAGTATGGTCAAAATGTGCAGGATAGAGCAGACAGGTTGATGCTAGGGCTTTTGTATGTAATGAAAGGCTTGAAGATAACTCATGCTATTAAAACTAAGGCTAATAGTGATATATGGTGTTCGATATTAGATGTGGCACAGGTAGCTCCGTCAGTTTTGTATTTGTTTAGAGGGCTTTGAAGTTGTGAAAATGGGCAATAACACTGAAAATCAACTGTTGACGTTTTAATGATATTTCTCATTCGTACGAATTTTGCAAATAGTGAACGAACAAAAGATGACGCCTGTGGTATTCTCATGTCAATTTGTAATGTCTCCCGTCTCTCTTCGGAAAAATGATAGTATGCGGATGGCTAACCAATAGCATTCATCTGGCGCTTGCTTAGCAAAGTTCTTCGATTCTTATGTTGAATAACAAAGTGAATGACGATGTAATGAAATAAGGAAACTACGTTGATTGTAGACATTCCTATTTTTTCCTGTATGTGTTCCAGATAAAGCCATCATACCTTCTGATGTTTGAATCTAACTCTGAATTTTGTTAATATGTTGGATGAGCTTAGTTGTTTACAGTAATTTACGGCTGGAGTTAGTGCTAATGAGGTATCTCCTGCACAGGGTTAGATGGTTACCTTGCCATCCAGATGGAACAACATATCGGAGATGAGTATTCCAAGTATTTCACAAGAATATTTGAAATTTTTTTGAGAAAATCATTAATGTAGTCCTGCTATGTTAAAAGTGCATAGTACTTGATTTCCATATTTTACAGTATTATTAAACAATGTGATATTGAAAGATATTTGAAATGGTTTGTAAAGCAAAATCCCATAATCTTATATGCCTTAGAGTAGCAGAAAGGATTCCATAAGAGAAATACTTTGATATCATACCTTAAAAAGTGACTCATGAAAATGATTACTGTTTCTGTAAAGTGGCCAGGGGAAATTGTGGGATAAGAACACACTAAAGCAATAGTTGATAATTTAAGTATTGCATTCTTTTCACATTCATTGCAGACAGAGAAAGTGCCCATTCTGTGAACAGTTTACAAGAAACATCCACTAGGCACTTATTCAGTTTTTAGAGCTTTATACTTTTTTGTGATGTACGAAGTGAAAGAATCTGTGATATAACATAAAAGATGTACCTTTAGATTGTAGAAATGCTTATTAAACTTTATATATTTCAGGTAATGTCATTATGCATCATAATGTTTGATTCAGATTTAATCCAAGTTTTGCAGATATGTTGGATCAGTTGAGCATAGATTTAGGGCTCAGTTTAATCTTTATGAGATCCCTCCCACTCAGGGTCAGATTCTTAAGTCTCTATATGTATATTTTTGTACTTACTGTTTATAATGTCATCTGAATGATGACAACATGGCAGATAAGAGAGGTACTAGTAGTACATGTTTTCACAAAAATATATAAAGATATTGAGAACATCTTCACAAATTCAGTCTTTTAAGGTTAAAAGTGCATTTGATTTGATGTCCACATTTTACTTTATTGTAGTAGTATTGCTTATCCCCACATTTTTCCCATCCTTCATGACTCATTCACTATTGAAAGATAGTTTTAAAGTGTATTAAAGCAAAGTTCCACACTTATATTATTCATTATATTAGCAATAGAAATTTCATTAGAGAAAAACTAAAACATGACACCTGTAAAAGTAGCATCTTTATTTTTCATGTTTTTACCCCACAATTTCCTTCTACTTCAAAGCCTTATCTACTTTATGAGAAGTTTAAACAAATAGAGCTGGAGGTGCTACACCTAAAAACTTACAATATGTATAAACCATCCACATTGTAAAGAATCCATTGGCACCAATATCATTAATTCTGTCATCTTCCAAATAAATGCCTCATAATTTTTTTTACAGAAAGCTGCATATGAGATTTACAGTAAAGTGAATTGTTTTCCATATGGTATTGTATAATACATTTACATTTATATAATTCTTTCATCCAGTAAGTTCTCTCCAATATCAGTCATCACTAATTTCTCAAAATTGCTGTATTGATAATAAGGATGGCAAGCATATTCACTGACAAACTTTGACGTTTCACTCCCAGAGATGTGTGGTGGCTCACTCCTGACATGTCTGTAGTTTATCCAACTAAACATGATGGCAGCTCATTTTTTGACAGGTCTTGACCTCTTCTGACTTATTTTTTTTTTTATGTAGCTACTATTCACATGTATTTAAGTACCCTTTTTTGCATGTCCTTATTGCATCTGATGTATATATTCTTTGATTAAGACTTGTATTGTGATATTATTAGTTGGATTTAAAAGTTTAATTTCCTTTTTTTATATACTCCTGTGATCATGTATGATGTTGAATATGAATAGATCATCAGATGATACTGGGCCCTGCCAGCTTGAGGTTGCACCACGAGTGTAAAGCCATCTTTGGTGAGGCTGTATAACTGAGATTACAGTTTCATCAAAAATCTTGTCACTCACTCAAGGAGTTTCCATTTCCGATTGGAAGTAATGCAATATTGGATTACAGGAGCCTGTAAAAAGGTCCTAGGAAACACCAGGACTCGTAAAAAAAAGTGGGTCCTGAGGTAGTTATAAATGATAAATGGATGAATACATCATCAAATAGCCTTTCAGTCTTTGTCTTATCACCACTGCCTTAAGGTGATTATGTTCATAAGGATGGGCTGAGACTTGTATCGACAGATGTTTTTATTTTTTTGGATGGGCAGATTGATACTGAGATGATTAAGTTTTTTACATATAACTTGACAACTGAAGTTGAATATATATTGTAACTAGCCATCAATTATTGGATTATGGATGGGCTGACATCTGTGTTCGTCAGTAAAGTTGCTGTAGACTTGATTGAAGGTGAATAAATCATCAAACTATCATTGAATGTTCTGTCATCAATGAACAATGATAGTACTAATTTGGATTAACCAAGATCATTAATGATGATCAACTAATGAATGCATATAAAAATACCACTGCTCCAAATGTGATTATGATTTTATATTCACATCCTATATATTTATTTATTTATTTATTTATTTATTTATTTGTTTATTTATTTATTTATTTATTTATTTGTTTATTTATTTATTTATTTATTTATTTATTTGTTTATTTATTTATTTGTTTATTTATTTATTTATTTATTTATTTATTTATTTGTTTATTTATTTATTTGTTTATTTATTTATTTATTTGTTTATTTAATTTATGTTATTTTAGATTGCTTTTAGTATTATCTTGTCTCACATATTCCCTTCTCCCTCATAATCCTACCATTAAAGTTATATATTATCTACATTTTTAGATAAAAATCCAAACAGCTTTCTCAGCTCATGTTAATATGGTAAGGAAGTGAGTTACAAGGAATAGCTGAAACCTCTGAGGCTATACTCTATGGAGCACAGGTGGGAGAGGTAAATCTTCATCCATTACTGAGAATATCCTTGAAGTGATGGGCCCACCCCAGTCTATAAGAGTAGATTTCTCTAGATATTCACCAGGGTTGCAACATGTACCCTCAGAAATAACATCATATTAGCACAACCGGCTTGGAAGCTCCTGTAAAATACATGTGAAATTTAAAGATGTAACATGCAGGGCCCAGGACTTAAACACCTGCCTGCTGTCATCAGAAACACAAAGGGATGCACAGGAGTTAAGATAAAGGGCACTGGACAATTTCCTGCAAAATGTACTTCACAGTGAGGCAATGTGGGTGTGCTATGCCATCCAACAGCTTGGTTGACCATCAACCCATCCCAGAAGCTTATATCTATCCTAGGCTGTGGAGGAAGTCTCTGAAAGGACTTCACCAGGTTAAGTTATGTGGATGTAAATGGAATATCTCACCTATTAAATCTTTTTGTGCAATGGATGCATTGATATTAGTACCATAAGTAGAAGAATGTTGATCGTTAACATAGAAAATGCCCATCTTCTCTGTTAGAGATTACTGACAAGATACATAGAAAACAAATAAAACTGTTGGTATAAACATAAATTTCATTAGTATATTTCATCTGAAATATGAACAAGAGAAATGGAAATATAGGTAGAAATTGTGTGAGCTCCATTCAGGTTAACTAAGTTGCTTTGTATTCTGCTGTGTTGCAGTGGTATGAATTGAGAAATGGAATGTGATCTAGAAGAATGAGAGCAAGTGTTAGAAGAAGGAGGGGGAGAGTTTAAAAGGGGGTTATGTATGTAAAGGGACTTTATAACAAGATAACAGAAATTCCAAAATTCCAAGAATGTATCCACATTTTGCATCTAATTGGTAAAACTTACCATGTGAAAGACTGATAGCTTATACGATGAATCAATTTTTTACTAATTTGTGTATTGATTATCAGGACCACTGGAGTTGGACAAAGACCATATGTGATTTCTAATCTTTTTGCACTACCACTCACAGGATGAGAAGTATGAGGTGTACAATAAACTTCTCAGTGATACAGGCATAAATCAAATCAAGGAGAAATATGAGGATGAGTAAATAGTGTTTGAAGAAGAAAGATAATTTATTCAGAACAATAGGACAGAATCCTGAGAAACACCACTTTTGATAGGATAGGAGGGGAAGACTCGTCAAAAGCTACTGTGGCACGGTTAAAGGGTTAGAGCAATCTCCTTTCTAGGAAACAGAGAAGCAGAACGTTTGAATTACATAAGTTATTTGAGATGTGTTAGGTTAGTGAGCTGATTGATTTGTCAGAAATCAGACATGCACATTTTTTTTTTTTTTTATTATTATACTTTGTCGCTGTCTCCCACGTTAGCGAGGTAGCGTTAAGAACAGAGGACTGGGCCTTTGAGGGAACATCCTCACCTGGCCCCCTTCTCTCTTCCTTCTTTTGGAAAATTAAAAAAAACGAGAGAGGAGGATTTCCAGCCCCCCGCTCCCTCCCCTTTTAGTCGCCTTCTACGACACGCAGGGAATATGTGGGAAGTATTCTTTCTCCCCATCCCCAGGAATACTCAACAAACTTATACCTCTGTAATTTGAGCACTCACTCTTATCCCCTTTGCCTTTGTACAATGGCACTATACACGCATTCCGCCAATCCTCAGGCACCTCACCATGAGTCATACATACATTAAATAACCTTACCAACCAGTCAACAATACAGTCACCCCCTTTTTTAATAAATTCCACTGCAATACCATCCAAACCTGCTGCCTTGCCGGCTTTCATCTTCCGCAAAGCTTTTACTACCTCTTCTCTGTTTACCAAATCATTTTCCCTAACCCTCTCACTTTGCACACCACCTCGACCAAAACACCCTATATCTGCCACTCTGTCATCAGACACATTCAACAAACCTTCAAAATACTCATTCCATCTCCTTCTCACATCACCGCTACTTGTTATCACCTCCCCATTTACGCCCTTCACTGAAGTTCCCATTTGCTTCCTTGTCTTACGCACCCTATTTACCTCCTTCCAGAACATCTTTTTATTCTCCCTAAAATTTACTGATAGTCTCTCACCCCAACTCTCATTTGCCCTTTCTTTCACCTCTTGCACCTTTCTCTTGACCTCCTGTCTCTTTCTTTTATACTTCTCGCACTCAATTGCATTTTTTCCCTGCAAAAATCGTCCAAATGCCTCTCTCTTCTCTTTCACTAATACTCTTACTTCTTCATCCCACCACTCACTACCCTTTCTAAACAGCCCACCTCCCACTCTTCTCATGCCACAAGCATCTTTTGCGCAATCCATCACTGATTCCCTAAATACATCCCATTCCTCCCCCACTCCCCTTACTTCCATTGTTCTCACCTTTTTCCATTCTGTACACAGTCTCTCCTGGTACTTCCCCACACAGGTCTCCTTCCCAAGCTCACTTACTCTCACCACCTTCTTCACCCCAACATTCACTCCTCTTTTCTGAAAACCTTTTATTTATTGTACTTGATTGCCGTTTCTCACATTAGCGAGGTAGCACAAGGAAACAGATGAAAGAATGGCCCAACCACATACATACACATGTAGATATTCATACTTACTTGCTCTCATCCATTCCTGTCGCTATCCCGCCACACAGGAAATAGCATCCCCCTCCTTCAGCGAGGTAGCGCCAGGAAAAGTCAAAGAAAGCCACATTCGTTCACACTGTCTCCAGCTGTCGTGTAATAATGCACCGAAACCACAGATCCCTTTCCACATCCAGGCCCCACAGAACTTTCCATGGTTTACCCCAGACGCTTCACATGCCCTGGTTCAATCCATTGACAGCACGTCGACCCTGGTATACCACATTGTTCCAATTCACTCTATTCCTTGTATGACTTTCACCCTCCTGCATGTTCAGGCCCCGATCACTCAAAATCTTCTTCACTCCATTTTTCCACCTCCAATTTGGTCTCCCACTTCTCGTTCCCTCCACCTCTGACACATATATCCTCTTGGTCAATCTTTCCTCACTCATTCTCTCCATGTAACCAAACCATTTCAAAACACCCTCTTCTGCTCTCTCAACCACACTGTTTTTATTACCACACATCTCTCTTTCCTTATTATTACTTACTCGATCAAACCACCTCACACCACATATTGTCCTCAAACATCTCATTTCCAGCACATCCACCCACCTCTGCCCAATTCTATCTATAGCCCACGCTTCACAACCATGTATCATTGTTGGAACCACTATTCCTTCAAGCATTATCATTTTTGGTTTCCAAGATAATGATCTCGACTTGCACATATTCTTCAACGCTCCCAGAACATTCGCCCCCTCCCTCACCCCATGATCCACTTCCGCTTCCATGGTTCCATCCGCTGCCAAATCCACTCCCAGATATCCAAAAGAATTCACTTCCTCCAGTTTTTCTCCATTCAAACATACCTCCCAGTTGACTTGTCCCTCAACCCTACTGTACCTAATAATCTTGCTCTTATTCACATTTACTCTCAGCTTTCTTCTTTCACACATTTTGCCATACTCAGTCTCCAGCTTCTGCGGTTTCTCACCCGAATCAGCCACCAGTGCTGTATCATCAGTGAACAACAACTGACTCACTTCCCAAGCTCTCTCATCCACAACAGACAGCATACTTGCCCCTCTTTCCAAAACTCTTGCATTCACATCCCTAACAACCCCATCCTTAAACAAATTAAACAACCATGTAGACATCACACTCCCTTACCGCATACCAACATTCACTGAGAACCAATCACTTTTATCTCTTCCTACACTTACACATGCCTTACATCCTCGATAAAAACTTTTCACTGCTTCTAACAACTTTCCTCCCACGCCATATATTCTTAATACCTTCCACAGAGCATCTCTATCAACTCTGTCATATGCCTTCACCAGATCCATAAATGCTACATACAAATCCTTTTGCTTTTCTAAGTATTTCTCACATACATTCTTCAAAGCAAACACCTGATCCACACATCTTCTACCACTTCTGAAACCACACTGCTCTTCCCCAATCTGATGTTATGTACATGCCTTCACCCTCTCAATCAATACCCTCCCATATTGTTTGCCAAGAATATTCACCAAAGTTATACCTCTGTAATTTGAGCACTCACTTTTATCCCCTTTGCCTTTGTACAATGGCTCTATGCAAGCATTCTGCCAATCCTCAGGCACCTTACCATGAGTCATACATAAATTGAATAATCTTACCAAACTGTCAAAAATACAGTCACCCCCTTTTTTAATAAATTCCACTGCAATACCATCCAAACCCGCTGCCTTGCAGGCTTTCATCTTCTGCAAAGCTTTTACTACCTCCTCTCTGTTTACCAAATTATTCTCCCTAACCCTCTCACTTTGCACACCACATCGACCAAAACACCCTAAATCTGCCACTCTATCATCAAACACTTTCAACAAACCTTCAAAATACTCACTCCATCTCCTTCTCACACTACCACTACTTGTTATCACCTCCCCATTAACCCCCCTCAGTGATGTTCCCATTTGTTCCCTTGTCTTACACACTTTATTTACCTCATTCCAAATCATTTTTTTATTTTATATTTATTTTACTTTGTCGCTGTCTCCCACGTTAGCGAGGTAGCACAAGGAAACAGATGAAAGAATGGCCCAACCCACCCACATACACATGTATATACATACACGTCCACACACGCACATATACATACCTATGCATCTCAACGTATACATATATATATACACACACACAGACATATACATATATACACATGTACATAATTCATACTCTCTGCCTTTATTCATTCCCATCGCCACCCCGCCACACATGAAATACCAACCCCCTTCACCCACGTGTGCGAGGTAGTGCTAGGAAAAGACAACAAAGGCCATATTCATTCACACTCAGTCTCTAGCTGTCATGTATGATGCTCCAAAACCACAACTCCCGTTCCACATCCAGGCTCCACAAAACTTTCCATGGTTTACCCCAGATGCTTCACATGCCCCAGTTCAATCCATTGACAGCATTGGTTTCCAAGATAACGATCTCGACTTGCACATATTCTTCAACGCTCCCAGAACATTCGCCCCCTCCCCCACCCTATGATTCACTTCTGCTTCCATGATTCCATCTGCTGCCAAATCCACTCCAAGATATCTAAAACACATCACTTCCTCCAGTTTTTTCCATTCAAACTTACCTCCCAATTGTTTTGTCCCTTAACCCTACTGTACCTAATAACCTTGCTCTTATTCACATTTACTTTGAGCTTTCTTTCACACACTATACCAAACTCAGTCACCAGCTTCTGCAGTTTCTCACCCGAATCAATCACCAGTGCTGTATCATCACCGAACAACAACCGACTTACTTCAACAATTGACTTACTTCCCAAGCTCTCTCATCCACAACAGACTGCAAACTTGCCCCTCTTTCTAAAACTTTTGCATTCACCTTCCTAACAACCCATCCTTAAACAAGTTAAACAACCATGGAGACATCACACACCCCTGCCGCAAACCAACATTCACTGAGAACCAATCACTTTCCTCTCTTCCTACATGTACACGTGCTTTACATCCTCAATAAAAACTTTTCACTGCTTCTAACAACTCACCTCCCACACCATATATTCTTAATACCTTCCACAGAGCATCTCTATCAACTGTATCATATGTCTTCTCCAGATCCATAAATGCTACATACAAATCCATTTGCTTTTCTAGTATTTCTCACATACATTCTTCAAAGCAAACTCCTGATCCACACATCCTCTACCACTTCTGAAACCACACTTCTCTTCCCCAATCTGATGCTTTTTACATGCCGTCACCCTCTCAATCAATACCCTCCCATATAATTTCCCAGGAATACTCTTTTTCTTTTCTTTCAAACTATTCGCCATTTCCCGCGTTAGCGAGGTAGCGTTAAGAACAGAGGACTGGGCCTTTGAGGGAACATCCTCACCTGGCCCCCTTCTCTCTTCCTTCTTTTGGAAAATTAAAAAAAACGAGAGAGGAGGATTTCCAGCCCCCCGCTCCCTCCCCTTTTAGTCGCCTTCTACGACACGCAGGGAATATGTGGGAAGTATTCTTTCTCCCCATCCCCAGGGATACTCACCAAACTTATATTTCTGTAATTTGAGCACTCACTTTTATCCCCTTTGCTTTTGTACAATGGCACTATGCAAGCCATTCCGCCAATCCTCAGGCACCTCACCATGAGTCATACATACATTAAATAACCTTACCAACCAGTCATCAACACAGTCACCCCCCTTTTTTAATAAATTCCTCTGCAGTACCATCCAAACCCACTGCCTTGCCGGCTTTCATCTTCCACAAAGCTCTTACTACCTCTTCTCTGTTTACCAAATGATTCTCCCTAACCCTTTCACTTTGCACACCACCTCGACCAAAACCCCCTATATCTGCCGCTCTATCATCAAACACATTCAACAAACCTTCAAAATACTCACTCCATCTTCTCACATCACCACACCACTACTTGTTATCACCTCCCCATTAGCCCCTTCACTGATGTTCCCATTTGTTCCCTTGTCTTATGCACTTTATTTACCTCCTTCCCAAGCATCTTTTTATTCTCCCTAAAATTTAACGATACTCTCACCCCAACTCTTCACCCCAATTCTCATTTGCCCTCTTTTTTGCCAATTGCACCTTTCTCTTGACCTCCTGCCTCTTTCTTTTATGCATCTCCCAGTCATTTGCTTTATTTCCCTGCAAAAATCTAAATGCCTCTCTTTTCTTTCACTAATAATCTTACTTCTTCATCCCACCACTCGCTAACCTTTCTAATCTGCCCACCTCCCACGCTTCTCATGCCACAAGCATCCCTTGCACAAGCCATCACTGCTTCCTTAAATACATTCCATTCCTCCCCAACTCCCCTTACGTCCATTGTTCTCACCTTTTTCCATTTTGTACTCAGTCTCTCATGGTACTTCCTCACACAAGTCTCCTTCCCGAGCTCACTTACTCTCACCACTCTCTTCACCTCTCTTCACCCCAACATTCTCTCTTCTTTTCTGAAAACCTTTTATTTATTGTACTTGATTGCCGTTTCTCACATTAGCGAGGTAGCACCAGGAAACAGACAAAGAATGGTCCATCCACTCATGTACACATGTGCACATTTTTTTTTTTTTTTTTATCTATGAAGGTTTGCTTTACAAAGTGCACATATACATACACATGTAGATATTCATACTTACTTGCTCTCATCCATTCCTGTCGCTATCCCGCCACACAGGAAATAGCATCCCCCTCCTTCAGCGAGGTAGCGCCAGGAAAAGTCAAAGAAAGCCACATTCGTTCACACACAGTCTCTGTCATGTAATGTACAGAAACCACAGAATGAAGGTTACTAAATTGTGCTTAAGAAATGGGGGAAGAAAGACTGGAAGAGGCAAGAAATTTAAGTATTTAGGAGCTGTCTTAGGTAAGTTTATTGATATTGAAGGAGTGATAAGGGAGAGATCAGCTTAGGGAAGAATAGTCATTGGGTCCCTTCATATGATAATGAAGGGTAGAGGTGTAAGTATAAAAGTGAAGAGAGGATTAAGGACAGCATAGTCTAATCTATGCAGCCAAAAAATGGACGTAGAGTGAGTCAGAGGTCAAGAATCCAGGTTATGGAAATGAGCTGTTTAAGAGCATGTCGTGTGAGCAGATAGAATGAAAAATGAAGTGAAGGGATGCATGAGAGACGTGGTGTGGCAGGGAATGCAAAGAGAATGAATTGTGGAATGGTAGAGTAGGTAGAACATAATACTTTTAGATAGTTTGGACATGTTGAAAGATTGCAAGACTGGGATTTAGAAGGAGAGAGTATGGTAGTACAGTTAAAGGGGTTGGTGTGAGAGGAAGACCTCCTGTGACATGGGCAAATAGAGTGGAAGAATCCTGGAGGGGAAGAACATTGGATGTCAGGGAGGCATGTAAGGTCAGGGATAAGTGGAGAGACTATTGCCGTGGTACCCCTTGATGGGAGTTCCTTTAGGGAACTGGCATCAGAGGTAGATAGAGAAGGAGCTGAAGTGTTGATCAGAAGGGGCTAAAGTGTTGGTTGGTTCAGGTCAAAATATTGGTTGATACTAAGAGAAAATGCTGGTAGGTGCCTAAGTGTTGAGCAGCTGATCGTATTGGTAGATTGTGATGAAGGGATATTTTATGGAAATAGATGCATGTTCTCTGATTAACAGATTTTGATGAAAGTGGTACCATTTGAATCCTTGCACAATGTAGACTTGATAGAGAAGGTGAGATTTTAGGTGTAGCACCTGCTATGATAAGGAATGTTAAGTAAATTTCAGCTCCCTCATTAGGTTATGTGAAGTTTTGATTGGTTTTGTTAATTCTTGGGTGAGTTTAGTTGTCTATAAAGATGGTATAGAAATTGAATTACTGTATAAGGGGCTCTATACCACTTCTGATGTCCATAGACATTTAAGCTCACAGTTTACCTCTTGAAACGAAGAGCCCTCACGCATTACCTCTGAAGAAGAGGTATATGACTGGATTGATAATTCCACCATCATAAACCATTATGAAGCATATGTATGAGAATTGATAATCCTTCCTGCATTCTATCATAATGTGGGTTGGTATGAATGATGAGGGATTTAGTAGGTTTCCTTAAACATTGAATGCCTCTAAATGTGGGTTGATATGAATGATGAGGGATTTAGTAGGTTTCTTTAATCGTTGAATGCCACTAAATACCAAATAAACAATGCCAAAATGAAATTTCTTACTGGATGCATCATCAAAAGCTGTGGAGACATATGGAACAAGTTTGGATATGTATGAGGCATTAGTAGCGGAGGCGTTAAGGAGAAGTTGATGTTAGGAACATTATGTAGGAGTCTCTACAAACTCCGCGTTAGACTTTCCCCCCTCCTGTTGGCCTGTAAAGGGTGAGGCAGGCAGTAAAGTCTAAGAAGTGGCACTAGAATTCACTGGTTATGGAGACTCTCTTGGTGCAACCATCCGACTGAAGGAGTTTCATTTGGGAACAGACATCAGAGATATAGGTGGTTAGTAGTTGGTGGGGTTTTGCTAATATATAAAAAGAATCACATACACCTAGCAAGATGTGTCATCATCAGATAGTGTAGAGAATAGTGCCATCTTAGTGATGTGCTCACTAAATCATTTCTCATGGGGTAAGTTGAGGAATATATTACATGCTAATAAGTTGTTTTGTTTTCTCATATGTTATTTTGTTTTGTAAGAGAATTTTTTTCACATGAATTGCACCCATTTCTCAGAGACTGGGTAGCATGGTGTTGCGTTGTCTTGCTGATCTTGAAAGAAATTCACGAAATGGAATTAATCAGAGGATTTTGCAAAAGTGGTACTACTGAATTCCTTGCGCTCTGTAGAATTGATAGAGTGTGGGTTTTTTTAGTGCCTCTTAGTCCCACAGTGTATAAGTCCTTGTAAGGTAGACAGTGCTTTGAATATAGGAAATTGTGGGTTAAAAACACACTTCATTACAGTTCAAAACATAAGGAATTGATGGGTACAGTACCACTTTTGTCAGAATCTGTCAGCTAGAACAGGAAGGGTGCCAAAGGCATCTTCAAATAATTCAGGAATGTCCTGCAGATAGCCAAAGATAAACATACACCTGGCACCTGTTTAGAATGTCTAGAGCTGTATTAAGTTTGAAAATCAATTTACAAACTCATTGTGCTTTATTGAAATGAGGTTAACTTTCATTGGGATCAAGGAATAGCTAATTTCCATTGTTATTTCGAAGTCGGCTCCTCTGGATACTGCATTGCTTCCATGGAATCTGGCTGAATTAAAATCTTGCAGATAACTTGACATCACATGTCATCTGAAGCATTCATATGAGCTAATTATCATTATGTATTTATTGTTATTTTAGATTGCTTTTAGTATTATCTTGTCTCACATATTCCTTCTCCCTCATAATCCTACCATTAAAGTTATATATTATCTACATTTTTAGATAAAAATCCAAACAGCTTTCTCAGCTCATGTTAATATGGTAAAGGAAGTGAGTTACAAGGAATAGCTGAAACCTCTGAGGCTATACTCTATGGAGCACAGGTGGGAGAGGTAAATCTTCATCCATACTGAGAATATCCTTGAAGTGATGGGCCCACCCCAGTCTATAAGAGTAGATTTCTCTAGATATTCACCAGGGTTGCAACATGTACCCTCAGAAATAACATCATATTAGCACAACCGGCTTGGAAGCTCCTGTAAAATACATGTGAAATTTAAAGATGTAACATGCAGGGCCCAGGACTTAAACACCTTGCCTGCTGTCATCAGAAACACAAAGGGATGCACAGGAGATAAGATAAAGGGCACTGGACAATTTCCTGCAAAATGTACTTCACCAGTGAGGCAATGTGGGTGTGCTATGCCATCCAACAGCTTGGTTGACCATCAACCCATCCCAGAAGCTTATATCTATCCTAGGCTGTGGAGGAAGTCTCTGAAAGACTTCACCAGGTTAAGTTATGTGGATGTAAATGGAATATCTCACCCTTTTAAATCTTTTTGTGCAATGGATGCATTGATATTAGTACCATAAGAGAAGAATGTTGATCGTTAACATAGAAAATGCCCATCTTCTCTGTTAGAGATTACTGACAAGATACATAGAAAACAATAAACTGTTGGTATAAACATAAATTTCATTAGTATATTTCATCTGAAATATGAACAAGAGAAATGGAAATATAGGTAGAAATTGTGTGTGAGCTCCATTCAGGTTAACTAAGTTGCTTTGTATTCTGCTGTGTTGCAGTGGTATGAATTGAGAAATGGAATGTGATCTAGAAGAATGAGAGCAAGTGTTAGAAGAAGGAGGGGGAGAGTTTAAAAGGGGTTGATGTATGTAAAGGGACTTTATAACAAGATAACAGAAATTCCAAAATTCCAAGAATGTATCCACATTTTGCATCTAATTGGTAAAACTTACCATGTGAAAGACTGATAGCTTATACGATGAATCAATTTTTACTAATTTGTGTATTGATTATCAGACCACTGGAGTTGGACAAAGACCATATGTGATTTCTAATCTTTTTGCACTACCACTCACAGGATGAGAAGTATGAGGTGTACAATAAACTTCTCAGTGATACAGGCATAAATCAAATCAAGGAGAAATATGAGGATGAGTAAATAGTGTTTGAAGAAGAAAGATAATTTATTCAGAACAATAGGACAGAACCCTGAGAAACCATTTTCAATGGGTTAGGAGGGGAAAGACCTATCATCAACAGCTGCTGCAGTGAAACAGCCAGAGAGAAATTTGCACTAGGAAACAGAGAAGCAGAACCAACTATATGGTTATGCCCATATTTTGTTCTCTTTTTTTATGTATATAACTGAGAAATGTTTGACCAAGATAGAAATATAGGTTGAAATTGTGTTTTAGCTCCATTCAAATTGACTAAGTTACTGTGTACCCACTCAGAAATGATGCACTGGTCTGAATTGGGAGATGGAATTTATTCAGCAAGAAAGAGAACAAGTATTAGGAGGAGGAGAATTAAAATGGGTTGAAGAATTTCAAGGGACTGTATATAACAAGATGCCAGAAATCACAAGCTTGTATCTGCTTTTTGCATCTGACTTCCCAAGTGAAAGACTGACCAATTTTTACTAGTATATCTAGCAGTTGTCGGGCCACTTGAGTCTCAAGGGGTGCACAATAAACATCTCATTGGTTTTTTTTTTTTTTTATTATTATACTTTGTCGCTGTCTCCCGCGTTTGCGAGGAATTTATTCAGCAAGAAAGAGAACAAGTATTAGGAGGAGGAGAATTAAAATGGGTTGAAGAATTTCAAGGGACTGTATATAACAAGATGCCAGAAATCACAAGCTTGTATCTGCTTTTTGCATCTGACTTCCCAAGTGAAAGACTGACCAATTTTTACTAGTATATCTAGCAGTTGTCGGGCCACTTGAGTCTCAAGGGGTGCACAATAAACATCTCAGTGTTTTTTTTTTTTTTTTTATTATTATACTTTGTCGCTGTCTCCCGCGTTTGCGAGGTAGCGCAAGGAAACAGACAAAAGAAATGGCCCCCCCCCCCCCCCCCCCATACACATGTATATATATACGTCCACACACGCAAATATACATACCTACACAGCTTTCCATGGTTTACCCCAGACGCTTCACATGCCTTGATTCAATCCACTGACAGCACGTCAACCCCGGTATACCACATCGCTCCAATTCACTCTATTCCTTGCCCTCCTTTCACCCTCCTGCATGTTCAGGCCCCGATCACACAAAATCTTTTTCACTCCATCTTTCCACCTCCAATTTGGTCTCCCTCTTCTCCTCGTTCCCTCCACCTCCGACACATATATCCTCTTGGTCAATCTTTCCTCACTCATCCTCTCAATGTGCCCAAACCACTTCAAAACACCCTCTTCTGCTCTCTCAACCACGCTCTTTTTATTTCCACACATCTCTCTTACCCTTACGTTACTTACTCGATCAAACCACCTCACACCACACATTGTCCTCAAACATCTCATTTCCAGCACATCCATCCTCCTGCGCACAACTCTATCCATAGCCCACGCCTCGCAACCATACAACATTGTTGGAACCACCATTCCTTCAAACATACCCATTTTTGCTTTCCGAGATAATGTTCTCGACTTCCACACATTCTTCAAGGCTTCCAGAATTTTCGCCCCCTCCCCCACCCTATGATCCACTTCCGCTTCCATGGTTCCATCCGCTGCCAGATCCACTCCCAGATATCTAAAACACTTCACTTCCTCCAGTTTTTCTCCATTCAAACTCACCTCCCATTTGACTTGACCCTCAACCCTACTGTACCTAATAACCTTGCTCTTATTCACATTTACTCTTAACTTTCTTCTTCCACACACTTTACCAAACTCAGTCACCAGCTTCTGCAGTTTCTCACATGAATCAGCCACCAGCGCTGTATCATCAGCGAACAACAACTGACTCACTTCCCAAGCTCTCTCATCCCCAACAGACTTCATACTTGCCCCTCTTTCCAAAACTCTTGCATTTACCTCCCTAACAACCCCATCCATAAACAAATTAAACAACCATGGAGACATCACAAACCCCTGCCGCAAACCTACATTCACTGAGAACCAATCACTTTCCTCTCTTCCTACACGTACACATGCCTTACATCCTCGATAAAAACTTTTCACTGCTTCTAACAACTTTCCTCCCACACCATATATTCTTAATACCTTCCACAGAGCATCTCTATCAACTCTATCATATGCCTTCTCCAGATCCATAAATGCTACATACAAATCCATTTGCTTTTCTAAGTATTTCTCACATACATTCTTCAAAGCAAACACCTGATCCACACATCCTCTACCACTTCTGAAACCACACTGCTCTTCCCCAATCTGATGCTCTGTACATGCCTTCACCCTCTCAATCAATACCCTCCCATATAATTTACCAGGAATACTCAACAAACTTATACCTCTGTAATTTGAGCACTCACTCTTATCCCCTTTGCCTTTGTACAATGGCACTATGCACGCATTCCGCCAATCCTCAGGCACCTCACCATGAGTCATACATACATTAAATAACCTTACCAACCAGTCAACAATACAGTCACCTCCTTTTTTAATAAATTCCACTGCAATACCATCCAAACCTGCTGCCTTGCCGGCTTTCATCTTCCGCAAAGCTTTCACTACCTCTTCTCTGTTTACCAAATCATTTTCCTTAACCCTCTCACTTTGCACACCACCTCGATCAAAACACCCTATATCTGCCACTCTATCATCAAACACATTCAACAAACCTTCAAAATACTCACTCCATCTCCTTCTCACATCACCACTACTTGTTATCACCTCCCCATTTGCGCCCTTCACTGAAGTTCCCATTTGCTCCCTTGTCTTACGCACTTTATTTACCTCCTTCCAGAACATCTTTTTATTCTCCCTAAAATTTAATGATACTCTCTCACCCCAACTCTCATTTGCCCTTTTTTTCACCTCTTGCACCTTTCTCTTGACCTCCTGTCTCTTTCTTTTATACATCTCCCACTCAATTGCATTTTTTCCCTGCAAAAATTGTCCAAATGCCTCTCCTCTTTCACTAATACTCTTACTTCTTCATCCCACCACTCACTACCCTTTCTAATCAACCCACCTCCCACTCTTCTCATGCCACAAGCATCTTTTGCGCAATCCATCACTGATTCCCTAAATACATCCCATTCCTCCCCCACTCCCCTTACTTCCATTGTTCTCACCTTTTTCCATTCTGTACTCAGTCTCTCCTGGTACTTCCTCACACAAGTCTCCTTCCCAAGCTCACTTACTCTCACCACCCTCTTCACCCCAACATTCACTCTTCTTTTCTGAAAACCCATACAAATCTTCACCTTAGCCTCCACAAGATAATGATCAGACATCCCTCCAATTGCACCTCTCAGCACATTAACATCCAAAAGTCTCTCTTTCGCACGCCTGTCAATTAACACGTAATCCAATAACGCTCTCTGGCCATCTCTCCTACTTACATAAGTATACTTATGTATATCGCTTTTTAAACCAGGTATTCCCAATCATCAGTCCTTTTTCAGCACATAAATCTACAAGCTCTTCACCATTTCCATTTACAACACTGAACACCCCATGTATACCAATTATTCCCTCAACTGCCACATTACTCACCTTTGCATTCAAATCACCCATCACTATAACCCGGTCTCGTGCATCAAAACCACTAACACACTCATTCAGCTGCTCCCAAAACACTTGCCTCTCTTGATCTTTCTTCTCATGCCCAGGTGCATATGCACCAATAATCACCCACCCCTCTCCATCAACTTTCAGTTTTACCCATATTAATCGAGAATTTACTTTCTTACACTCTATCACATACTCCCACAACTCCTGTTTCAGGAGTATTGCTACTCCTTCCCTTGCTCTTGTCCTCTCACTAACCCCTGACTTTACTCCCCAGACATTCCCAAACCACTCTTCCCCTTTACCCTTGAGCTTCGTTTCACTCAGAGCCAAAACATCCAGGTTCCTTTCCTCAAACATACTACCTATCTCTCCTTTTTTCACATCTTGGTTACATCCACACACATTTAGGCACCCCACTCTGAGCCTTCGAGGAGGATGAGCACTCCCCGCGTGACTCCTTCTTCTGTTTCCCATATTAGAAAGTTAATACAAGGAGGGGAGGATTTCTGGCCCCCCGCTCCCGTCCCCTCTAGTCGCTTTCTACGACACGCGAGGAATACGTGGGAAGTATTCTTTCACCCCTATCCCCAGGGATAATATACATATATATATATATACAGATACACATACACACACATACACATACATACGCACATATACACACACACACACATACATATATATACATATGAAAAATGTAAGAAACAATTTAGAAAACTGAAACTTCTAGCTTGAAAAAAAAAAAAAAAAATGAATGTCACATAATGGTTCAACCTCTGGCTATGGAAAAAAGGAAATGTATAATTTATTTACACAAACGTCAATAGCAGTTCTCATCAATTTAACCACTGTATCAATAAGCTTCAATGTCTAAGCTACATTTTTCTCCAGTGATACCAGTGGTATCTCAGTGGTACAGACATAAATCAATGTGAATTATCAGGCTAAGGGTGAATATTGATTCGAATAGGAACAATAGGACAGAATCCTGAGAAACACCACTTTTGATAGGATAGGAGGGGAAGACTCGTCAAAAGCTACTGTGGCACGGTTAAAGGGGTTAGAGCAATCTCCTTTCTAAGGGATGGGCTGCACCAAGGCATGCTTTCAAGAGGAAGGTAAGATTTAGACAGGCAAAACTGTTGAACAAGAATCAGAGTTAGCTCAGGGGTACACACAGCACCCCGTAGGACTTGAGGAGGTATGCCAACTAGGTTATATTCCTGGGAGAGTGCTTAAAGACCCTGCATTAGCTTAACACAGGCATAGGTTTATTGGAAGGAGATAGGTGTGGAGGACTAGAAACAAAATCCTCCAAGTTGAATTATAAGAAAATATGAACTAAGAAGAATGGGCTGTAACATTTGGAGAGTTAGCTGTAGATTAATCAGGTCACAAGAGCAATCTCCTTTCTAGGAAACAGAGAAGCAGAACGTTTGAATTACATAAGTTATTTGAGATGTGTTAGGTTAGTGAGCTGATTGATTTGTCAGAAATCAGACATGCACATTTTTTTTTTATCTATGAAGGTTTGCTTTACAAAGAATGGTTTTGCTGTGATTCTATGCAAAAATGAACAAGTGAAGTGGATTTCAGTGGAAGTTAAGAGTTTCATGGCATTGCATGCTGAGTCCATAATGCAACAGGCTTCAGAGTAGGAGCTGTTATACCATGACTAAGGGGAGATTCATTTAGTTGAAGATGGGATATATACCCCAGTCTCAGCCTACATAACCTCTGATATGCGTTCAGTACACAAGGCACCCGTCTAGTGAAACAATGCTGAGAAATAGTAAAACAGTGCAAGAATGAAAAGTGAGTTTTCTCAAAGTGCCAAAGTTGGCATTTCAAGGCAGAGATAGAAGAAGGTGGGCCTGCCCAACAAGAAGTGATGGAAATATGATTTTGGTTGAAGGACCTTAAGTGGGCAGAAATGGTGTAACTTTTGAAAGGGGTTCAGAAGTGAAAAAGACTTGATGTGTCGGAAGAGCAAAGGTGATTTTGGGTGTTCAGTTACTTTTTCCAGGTCATTAAGGAAGGAAAAAGAGAATACTTAGAAATATCATCTGTAACTCCACACTAAACCCTTATGGGGTTGTCACACATGTTGAATACACTGATGTTGACATCCCTTACTCTTTTAGGTTGTTGTATTTATTACATCTTAGAGATTCAGCTGTGTATAAGTGAAAATTTGTTGGCAATTCACTCAGAATAAGAGTAACAGAAACAAAGGAAAACAGCGTACATTTTTTGTGAACTATGATTGATGTGAGATTGAATAGCATTTCAAAAACTTTTCATCCTTTTTATCTTGCCTGAAAAGGGACATGTACCAATCACTTTGTAAATTAGTTTTAAGTGATTGCATATTATTTTTTAAAATTTCTTTCATCTGCTCCAGTAATTTTGCTTAATTATCTTTTTTGCATAATGGAGTTCATGTTTGGTATGAGGTGTAAAGGGGTTACCTATTCTTCATGTTCAAAAAATGAAGGTTGATGTCATTATATATATATGTATTACCAGTATTGCAGTTATGGGCCATAGTCAACTTGCATTACCTTTCATTAATAATACTGAAATTCTTGTATGGGCTGTGAGTTGCATGCTGTTTCTCAAAATGTCTTGATAGATTTGTTTTGTCAGATTTCCTTTGAACTTATTTTTCTATCTGTGTAGACATGATATATAGTACAGTAAAAGTTTGTTACGTGAATTGTATTCGTAGACTTGTAAGTAATAGCAGTTTTTTAGCAAAATGAATTGGGTCCACAGTTTTTTTTTTTTTCAAAGTACAGTATTTTCATGTATTCCTTAAATCTCTACTGAAGAATACTTTAGGGTGTACCTCATTGCATCTTTTTTACTTTTTGTGTCAACTTGATCAGTCTTTCAATCTCTTGAAAAGATGTCATATGAATGTGGCGATATGGATTTCTGTCTTTTTAATATGATTTACCTTAGGGTTGATTTTTTCCCCCAAAGTAACTTTGTTTAGTGTTTATGTATTTTCTGGTGTCAGAACAACAGAAATAACTTTGTTTAGTGTTTTGTAACATCTGTGGTAGTAGCCCAACTTTAATCACCAAGTGAAGGTAATTATGTCCTTAACTGAATTTCTGTCTGTCTACAGACTCTCAAGTGTATTTATCAGAGTGTGGTTGGTATGGTTTGCAGGTTTAGCATAACAGATCTGTGTACATAATGATGTTCAAACTATGTAACATATAGCCACACTTAACTAAATTTCTCTGAAATTCTCAAGATTACATTTTCTTTCCAGTCCCTAAGTCCGTTTCATCGGTGCCTTAATCCACAAATTCAAGATGGTTAGGGTGGATAAATCAACGTGGAAAGCTAATTACTTCACGAAGATCACCCAGCTTTTTGATGAGTATAGCCGTTGTTTCATAGTTGGTGCTGACAATGTGGGCTCCAGGCAGATGCAGGAGATCCGTGTGGCTCTGCGTGGCTATGCGGTTGTACTGATGGGGAAGAACACTATGATGCGCAAGGCAATCCGTGGCCATTTGGAGAACATCCCAGCTCTGGAAAAGTAAGTAAAACATATATGATTCACCCTGGGTGTATGTATGTATGAGTGTGTGTATATACCATACCTTCTTTCCTAAGGAGTCCCTGCTATCCTTACATGGCTCCTGTTGGACTCGGCACTAGCCTCATCTATCTTTTGGGAAAACAGGTCTTAAAGTTTTGTGATGTGTGTCTGTGTGCAGAAAGTGTGGAGCAGTTAAGTGATCAGTGCTTGTTGTCTTCCTTATAGTAGTTCCGTCATGGGTAGGAATGGTCTTGGAATATGCTGAAACGATGTTTGTAGTGTTTAAGTGATAGATGATATCCAGATAAATGGGAGAGTGTGACTCGTATTTGTCTGGGAAGTGTGGTTTTGGATGGATGTATGTTCCTATCCACAACCAGGCCTTGTAGACCTTTCTGTGGTTTCCCTTGGCTGATTCACATACCCCGGTTCAGTCTTTTAGACAACCTGTTGACCCCAGTATGCCACATTACGCCAGTTCACTAAGTCACATTCCCGCCTTTCCTTCTTGCATGTTTGGTCCCCAATCACTCAAAATCTTTAATTCCATCCTTCCATCGTCAGTTTGGTCTTCTCCATGTCCCCTTCACTTTCGACTCATGGATCATTTTTGTCAACCTCTCCTCACCCATTTTCTGTGTCCAGATTGTCAACACACCCTCATCAGTTCTCTCAGCCACACTTTTTAACCTTTTATTCCTTGCATGATCAAACTACCTGACACCTCATATCATCCTCAGATATCTCATTTATTGCTCTTCCATCCTCTCCACATATCCTCATTCATGGCCTATGCCTCACATCCATACAACATTGTTGGGACTAATGTACTGTCAAACATACTCATTTTTGCCTCCCAGATGGTGACTTCTCTTTACACACATTGTTCAGTGCTTTCCAAATCCTTTGCCCTTACCCCTTCTCTCAATCTATGACTCATTTGTATTTCATGGCCCCATTTGCAGCTTTGTCCACCCCTAGGTATCTGAAACATTTCACTTCCTCCAAATTTTCTTTGTTCAAACTCACACCCCAGCTAACCTTTCCCTCTCCCCTGCTAAACATTATAACTTGGCCTAATTCATATTTACTCCCAACTTTCTCCTTTTACACAGTCCTCCAGACTCATTCAGCAATGTCAGCAGTTTCTGACAGGAATCTGCATCCAGAATGAGTGATTAGAGGTTGACAAAGAGGAAATATGTGTCAGAAGTTAAAAGGACAAGGAGGAGGAGACTAAACTGGAGGTGGAATTATTGAGTGAAAAAGATTTTGAGTGATTGGCTGCTGAACATGCAGGGAGGTGAAAGGCATGCATGGGATATTGTGCATCAGAGAGTGTGTGTGGAATAAGAAGTCTGTTTCTGTCAGAGCAAAGATGGGTATTGTTGAAGATATAGTAGACCATTTGGTGTTTTATGGATGCAAATCTTGGGCTTTTAATGGAGAACAACGAGAGAGGTTGGATGTGTTGAAAATTAAATGCCTGTATAGGTATTGGGTGTGAAGTTAGTTGATTATGATGGGAATGACAGTATTCGAATAAGTTAAGGGAGTAAGCATGGTCTGATTGAGAGAGCAGACCAATGTGTGCTGAAACGATTTGGACAGAACAAAAGTATGAGGAAAGAAAGAACAAGTAAGAGAATTTGTGACAGGTTGAGGGAGCAAATGGAAGGATGAAGTGAAAGGTGCTCTGAGATATCACTGCCTGAACATTTAAGGATGTTACAGAGGTGTGGTGAATGTGATATGTTAAAAGTAGGAAGATTTGATGTCAGTGGACTTAATCAGGGCATATGAGACAGTCTGTGGGGCTTGACTGTGTGTGATGGGCTCTGGTTTTGGCGCATTGTACTTAAGAACTAGGGATGGATGTGAGCAATCAGAACTATTATTTGTCTTTTCCTAGTTTGATCATGAGATTTCATCACCAGACTGTCACGGCAAAAATAATTTCCAGACTCTCAAGGCAAAAATAATTCCCATTTAATTGAGGTTGAATGTTGCTTTAGTGTTACTTTATGTTCTTGAAAATTTCAAATATTTGTTTTTTTTAAATTTGCCTCATGAATATATCCATAAGTTAAACAGAGAAAGTGGGTTGAAGAGGTATTAGTAAGCTTTTTCCTTTGATAGGTTGCTTCCTCATATCGTGAACAATGTGGGGTTTGTCTTCACCAATGATGACCTTGTTGATGTGCGCGACAAGCTGTTGGCTAACAAGAAAAAGGCCCCTGCTCGTCCTGGAGCTGTTGCTCCATGTGCTGTGACCATCCCAGCTCAGAACACTGGTCTTGGTCCTGAGAAGACTAGTTTCTTCCAGGCTTTGCAGATCCCAACCAAGATTTCCAGGGGCACGATTGAAATTGTCGTAAGTTGAAGGATTGTATAGTCAGAGTTGTTTATTTTTTGTCCTTTATGAAAAATATTTTTTAGGGTTTGTTGGATATTATTAAAAAGGTACTTATTTACTTGGATTTTTCATCTCAGTTTGGTAGTGTAGGTCAAAAGATTGTTTATTTATTGCATTATCCTCAATGAGATCTTGAGAAATCATATGATGTTGAAGGAATAGATGTAAAGTTAGTAAATGCAGTGAGTAGTTTTTCATGGGATAATAAGGCATGTGAGTGGTCCCTGGTGGTGAGTGTATGTCAAAGTTGTTTGATTTTTATTGTTGCTCTTTAATCAGTTTATGGATTAGGTAGCATTGAGTTTAATGTGTGTCTTTAAGTTAAAGGTGGGTTCCATGCAAGGTCGGGTCAGGGGTCATGGGAGTTGAATTAGCGGCTGTTTGCAGATCTTATGGCTTTTACAGCAGACTACTAAGCTGGGAAAGTTTGAGAAAAGTAAGTTGAGAGGAAATGTGAACAAGATTAAGCCAATGAGATGCAGCAGTAGCTGAAACATGATGGTTTTAATTTGACTAGGGAAAACCTGGAGGAAGTGGAAGAAGTATATGGGAGTGGACATGGTAGTGGTTGAAATCATTGGTGCTGAAGTGAGTCACATAATGGAAGACGATGGTCAGATTATGGGTGCACAAAGGAGTGTGAGGAAGAAGTCATTGCCTGTTAGGACAAAGATGGGTATATTTAAAGTATTGTAACAATATCATGGTTTTATGGATGACTTCTGGACCCTAAATGCAGAAGAATGGAAGACAGTGGCCTTATTGGAAGTAAATTTACTGAAGATTAATATGGTGTGAGGAGAGTTCATCCACAACACTTTTGGGACTTCTGTATCTTCAAACATAATCGTCTTTACTGAAAGAGACACTGACTTCTTCCTTCCACACCCGCAGATGCAAGAAGGACCATAGCTCCCTTTCCAAAAGTATGACTAACTTCAGTTCTTCCAATTCAGACTTCACTGAAACCATCCTATCTCATTTTCCTGCTATACCATATTGATTTTGTTCATATTTACTTTTAACTTTCTCTTTTCTCACACACCAAAATCCTGTCACTAGTTTCTCGAGTTTCTCTTTGGAGTCTGCCACCAAGGTCAGGTCAGCATCAAGTACTTGACATCCCATGCCCATTACCCCCAGCATAAAGTAGATCCCTTGAATCTACCTTCCATACCACCCAATCATAGTATACTCTAGGTAGGGGGGTATAAAGAAATGTGAGTCACCTCTAGCACATGGATTAGGTATCCTCTGGAGAAAGTCTAGATTCTGGCATCATTCCCGATAGTCTGCAACTGATTCACATTGATCCACTCTATGAAGATGGAAGCTGAGCAGTCCCAAAAAACTGTAGACCGATAGTATTACTATTGCTCATCATTAGATTATTTTAAGAATCCTGAGAGGTAAACCTGACCGAATTTATGGAAGTGAACAACCTTCCTAACCCAGAACTAGTTGGTTTCATGAAGGGATTGCCATTTCGGAATCTTGGTTTGATATCAAAATTGAAATTTCCTTGCCGAATACTCAGTACTAGGATACACTATTGTTTAAAAGGGATGAATAGGATAGGGAGAATAAAGTAGGTGGTGGTGGTCTCTTTTTTAAAGCTCATTTAAATCGAGTTGAAGAAAAATTTTGCCATTGGGAAAGTCAACTTCAATTTTTGTAGAAATGAAAGTTGTTTTTTTTTTCTTTTTTTTTTTCGGTCTCCCGCGTTTGCGAGGTAGCGCAAGGAAACAGACGAAAGAAATGGCCCAACCCACCCTCACACACATGTATATATATACGTCCGCACACGCAGATATACATACCTACACAGCTTTCCATGGTTTACCCCAGACGCTTCACATGCCTTGATTCAATCCACTGACAGCATGTCAACCCCGGTATACCACATCGCTCCAATTCACTCTATTCCTTGCCCTCCTTTCACCCTCCTGCATGTTCAGGCCCCGATCACACAAAATCTTTTTCACTCCATCTTTCCACGTCCAATTTGGTCTCCCTCTTCTCCTCGTTCCCTCTGACACATATATCCTCTTGGTCAATCTTTCCTCACTCATTCTCTCCATGTGACCAAAATGAAAGATATATATATATATATATATATATATGTATATATATTAGGTGCAAGAGGTGAAAAAGAGGGCAAATGAGAGTTGAGGTGAGAGAGTATCATTAAATTTTAGGGAGAATAAAAAGATGTATTGGAATGATGTAAATAAAGTGCGTAAGACAAGAGAACAAATGGGAACATTGGTGAAGGAGGCAAATGGGGAGATAATAACAAGTAGTGTTGAAGAGAGAGGGAGATGGAGTGAGTATTTTGAAGGTTAAATGTGTTTGAATGTGGGAGACATAGGGTGTTTTGGTCAAGTTGGTGGTTGAAGTGAAAGGGTCAGGGAGAATGATTTGGTAAGCAGAGAAGGGGTAGTGAAAGCTTTGCGGAAGATGAAAGCCGGCAAGGCGGCAGGTTTGGATGGTATTGCCATGGAATTTATTAAAAAAGGGGGTGACTGTGTTGTTGACTTGTTGAGGATATTCAATGTATGTATGGTTCATGGTGAAGTACCTGAGGATTGGTGGAATGCATGCATAGTGCTGTTGTACAAAGGCAGAGGGGATATAGAGTGTTCAAGTTACAGAGGTGTAAATCTGTTGAGTATTCCTGGGAAATTATATGGGAGGGTATCGATTGAGAGGGTGAAGGCATGGACAGAGCATCAGATTGGGGAAGAGCAGTGTGGTTTCAGAAGTGGTAGAGGATTCATGGATCAGGTGTTTGTTTTGAAGAATGTATGTGAGAAGTACTTAGAAAAACAAATGGATTTGTTTGTAGCATTTATGGATCTGGAGAAGGCATATGATAGAGTTGATAGAGATGCTCTGTGGAAGGTTCTAAGAGTATATGGTGTGGGAGGTAAATTGCTAGAAGCAGTGCAAAGTTTTTATTGAGGATGTAAGGCATGTGTACGAGTAGGAAGAGAGGAAAGTGATTGGTTCCCAGTGAATGTTGGTTTGTGTCAGGGGTGCATGATGTCCCCATGGTTGTTTGTTTATGGATAGGGATGTTAGGGAGGTGAATGGAAGAGTTTTGGAAAGGGGCAAGTATGCAGTCTGTTGTGGATGAGAGAGCTTGGGAAGTGAGGCAGTTGTTGTTCGCTGATGATACAGCACTGGTGGCTGATTCGTGTGAGAAACTGCAGAAGTTGGCGACTGAGTAAATGTGAATAAGAGCATGTTTATTAGGTTCATTAGGTTTGAGGGACAAGTGCATTGGGAGGTAAGTTTGAATGGAGAAAATCTGGAGGAAGTGAAGTGTTTTAGATACCTGGGAGTGGATTTGGCAGCGGATGGAACCATGGAAGCGGAAGTGATTCACAGGGTGGGGGAGGGGGTGAAGGGTCTGGGAGCATTGAAGAAAGTGTGGAAGGCGAGAATGCTATCTCGGAAAGCAAAAATGGGTATGTTTGAAGGAATAGTGGTTCCAACAAATATATATAGTTGTGAGGCATGGGCTATTGATAGGGTGGTGCAGAGGAGGGTGGATGTGTTGGAAGTGAGATGTTTGAGGACAATATGTGGTGTGAGGTGGTTTGATCGAGTAAGTAATGAAAGGGTAAGAGATATGTATGGTAATAAAAAGACCGTGGTTGAGAGCAGAAGAGGGTGTATTGAAATGATTTGATCACATGGAGAGAATTAGTGTGGAAAGATTGACAAAGAGGATATATGTGTCAGAGGTGTGGGGAATGAGAAGCGTGAGACCAAATTGGAGGTGGAAGGATGGAGTCAAGAGGATTTTGAGCGATCAGGGCCTGAACATACAGGAGGGTGAAAGGCATGCAAGGAATAGAGTGAATTGGAATGATATGGTGTACTGGGTCAACGTGCTGTCAATGGATTGACCCAGGGCATGTGAAATGTCTGGGTTAAACCATGGAAAGTTCTGTTGGGCCTGGATGTGGAAAGGGAGCTGTGATTTTGGTTCATTACACATGACAGCTAGAGACTGAGTGTGAAGGAATGTGGCCTTTGTTGTCTTTTCCTAGCGCTACCTCGCATGGGTGCTGAGGAGGTGGGGATGCCATTTCATGTGTGGCGCAGTAGCGGCTGGAAATGGATGGAAGCAATATGTATGAATATGTACTTTTGTATACATGTACATGTCTGTGTATGTATATGTACGTGTATGTTGAAATGTATAGGTATGTATATGTTCATCTGTGGGCGTTTATATACATGTGTATGTGGGTGGGTTTGGCCATTCTTTCGTCTGTTTCCTTGAGCTACCTCGCTAATGCGGGAGACAATGACAGAGTATAATAAATGAATAAATGAAATATATCTTTATTATACTTAAGCGCTGTTTCCTGTGTCAGCAAGGTAGCATCAGGAAGCAAAGAATGGCCCATCCACTCATATACGCATATACATACATAAACACCAATACACACACATATACATATCAACATATACACTTTTATACATTCACATACACAGATATGCATATATACACATACATATTCACACTTGCTTGTGTATATCCATTCCTGGCGCTACCCCGTCCCACAGGAAACAGCATCACTACCCCCTGCTTCAGCCAGGTACGCTAGGAAAATAGACAAAAATGGCCACATTCATTTACACTCTGTCTCTCGCCTTTCTGTATGTTCAGGCCCTGATCAATCAAAATCTTTTTCACTCCATCCTTCCACCTCCACAGTCACCAGAGGTAGACAAAGGATTTTATGATCAGCGTGCAGAAGATTGTCATGAACAAGATTCTTTCATAGTAGGAGATTTTAACATTATCTAAATAGAGTGAATCCCATTCCAGTACCACTGGGAGTGGACTCTACCTACATTTTCTTGATAGTGCCCTTATCCAATTAGTTGAGAAACATAATCATGACGAGAATATATTAGATTTATTTCTTACCACAAATATGGATGTACATATACCTGCTTGCTTACTACAAATAAGGATGTACCTATACTTGCTTGCTTACATCCATTCCTGGCGCTACCCTGCCTCACAGGAAACAGCATCGCTACCCCTTGCTTCAGTGAGGTAGCATCAGGAAAACAGACAAGAAAAGGCCACAATAGTTCACACTCACTCTCAAGCTGTCATGTGTAATGCACCAAAACCACAGCTCCCTATCCACATCCAGGCCCCACCAACCTTTCCAAGGTTCACCCCAGATGTTTCACATTCCCTGGTTAAGTTCATTGACAGCACATTGACCCCAGTATACCACATTGTTCCAATTCACTCTATTCTTTGCATACCTTTCACCATCCTGTATGTTCAGGCCACAGTCACTCAAAATCTTTTTCCCTCCATCCTTCCAACTCCACAGACACCAGAGCTTGTAGAAAATTGTCATTAAACAAGAAGATTGTATCATTGTAAGAGATTTTAACATGGACTCTACCTAAATTTTCTTGATAGTGCCCTTATCCAATTAGTTGAGAAACAGAATCATGACGAGAATTTATTAGATTTAGTTCTTACTACAAATAAGAATGTACATTTTCATTCTTGCTTGCCTACATCCATTCCTGGCGCTACCCTGCCCCACAGGAAACAGCATCGCTATCCTCTGCTTTAGTGAGTTATTGCCAGAAAAATAGACAAATAGCTATCCTCTGCTTCAGCGAGGTAGTGCCAGAAAAAGACAAATAAAAAGGCCACAATTGTTCGCACTCAGTCTTTAGCAGTCATGTGTTATGTGACAAAACCAGAGCTCCCCATCCACATCCAGGCCCCACAGATCTTTCCGTGGTTAACTCCAAACATTTCAAATGCCCTGGTTCAGTCCATTGACAGCATGTTGACTCTGGTATACCACATTGTTCCAATTCACTCTATACACCTCTCACCCTCCTGTATGTTCAGGCCCCGATCTCAAAGTCTTTTTCACTCCATCCTTCCACAGACACCAGAGATAGACAAAAGATTTTGTGATGAGCTTGCAGAAAATTGTCATTAAACAAGATTGTATCATTGTAAGAGATTTTATTATTATCTAAATGAAAGAATCCCTTTCCTCTGGGCATGGACTCTACCTAAATTTTCCTGATAGTGCCCTTATCCAATTAGTTGAGAAACATAATCATGATGAGAATTTATTAGATTTAGTTTTTACTACAATTGAGGATGTACATGTTCATACTTGCTTGCCTACATCCATTCTTGGTGCTACCCTGCCCCACAGGAAACAGCATCACTATCCTCTGCTTCAGTGAGTTAGTGCCAGAAAAACAGACATAAAAAGGCCACAATCGTTCACACTCACTCGCTAGCTGTCGTGCTATGCACCAAAACCAGAGCTCTCCATCCACCTCCAGGCCCCACAGACCTTTCCATGGTGTACTCCAGACATTTCAAATGCCCTGGTTCAGTGCAGTAACAGCACGTCGACTCCAGTATACCACATTGTTCCAGTTCACTCTATTCCTTGCATGCCTCTCACCCTCCTTTATGTTCCAGCCCTGATTGCTCAAAATCTTTTACACTCCATCCTTCCACCTCCAACTCCACAGACACCAGAGGTAGACAAAAGATTTTGTGATGAGCTTGCAGAAAATTGTCATTAGACAAGAAGATTGTATAATGTAAGAGATTTTAACATTATCTAAATGGAGAGAATCCCTTTCCAGTAACTCTGGGCATGGACTCTTACCTAAATTTTTTTTATAGTGCCCTTATCCAATTAGTTGAGAAACAGAATCATGATAAGAATTTATTAGATTTAGTTCTTACTTCAAATAAGGGTGTACATATTCATACTTGCTTACCTACATCCATTCTTGGCACTACCCTGCCCCACAGGAAACAGCATCGCTATCCTCTGCCTCAGCAAGGTAGTGCCAGAAAAAGACAAAAAAAAAAAGGCCACAGTCGTTCACACTCAGTCTCTAGGTGTCATGTGCTATGCACCAAGACCAGAGCTCCCCATCCACATCCAGGCCCCACAGACCTTTCCTGGTTTACTCCAGACATTTCCAATGCCCTGGTTCAGTCCAATGACTGCACATCGTCTTCATTACACCACATTGTTCCAATTCACTCTATTCCTTGCAGGCCTCTCACCCTCCTGTAATGTTCAGGCCCTGATCGCTCAGAATCTTTTTCATTCCATCCTTCCACTTCTACTTCCACAGCCACCAGAGGTAGACAAAAGATTTTGTGATGAGCTTGCAGAAAATTGTCATTAAACAAGAAGATTGTATCATTGTAAGAGATTTTAACATAATCTAAATGGAGGGAATCCCTTTTCAGTACCACTGGGCATGGACTTTACCTAGATTTTTTTTATAGTGCCCTTATCCAATTAGTTGAGAAACATAATCATGACAAGAATATATTAGATTTAGTTCTTACTACAAATAAGAATCTTGTTAATTGCATTGAAGTTGGAGTAAAGTTTGGTGCAAGTGATCACCAACAAATTGCTTTTGAGGTCATTTTCAACCCTGCATGTTTTTTAGTCAGAATGACAATCATGATAAAATACCTGTTCTCAAACATGCAAATTTTTATGATTTTTGCATTGCCCTTAACCGGCAAACCAGGAATGATGGTCAAAGAAAATGACATGAGCATAGCTTGGAAAAGCCTTACAATAACCTTCAAAGCAGCAGAGGGAACATATGTACCTGTGCATATACTAGGTGATGTTTCTAAAATGAAACCAAGGTGGTGGAACAATAAAAAAAAGTGCCTGTTGTCTAAGAATGTAGCTCTTCTTAAACATAGAATCTAGTAACCAACATGATACAGAAAGGTATGTAAATTTGCATAAAGTAAGAGAGTTATATGACGTAGCAAATGTCAATGTAAAGCATATATTGCTGAAAATAGTACTAGAGACCCTAATTAATTTTACAGTTGTTAGAATCAAGAGTGGATCTGTCAGCGGATGGAACCATGGAAGCGGAAGTGGATCATAGGGTGGGGGAGGGGGCGAAAATTTTGGGAGCCTTGAAAAATGTGTGGAAGTCGAGAACATTATCTCGGAAAGCAAAAATGGGTATGTTTGAAGGAATAGTGGTTCCAACAATGCTGTATGGTTGCGAGGCGTGGGCTATGGATAGAGTTGTGCGCAGGAGGATGGATGTGCTGGAAATGAGATGTTTGAGGACAATGTGTGGTGTGAGGTGTTTTGATCGAGTAAGGAACGTAAGGGTAAGAGAGATGTGTGGAAATAAAAAGAGCGTGGTTGAGAGAGCAGAAGAGGGTGTTTTGAAATGGTTTGGGCACATGGAGAGAATGAGTGAGGAAAGATTGACCAAGAGGATATATGTGTCGGAGGTGGAGGGAATGAGGAGAAGAGGGAGACCAAATTGGAGGTGGAAAGATGGAGTGAAAAAGATTTTGTGTGATCGGGGCCTGAACATGCAGGAGGGTGAAAGGAGGGCAAGGAATAGAGTGAATTGGAGCGATGTGGTATACCGGGGTTGACGTGCTGTCAGTGGATTGAATCAAGGCATGTGAAGCGTCTGGGGTAAACCATGGAAAGCTGTGTAGGTATGTATATTTGCGTGTGTGGACGTGTGTATGTACATGTGTATGGGGGGGGGGGGGCCATTTCTTTCGTCTGTTTCCTTGCGCTACCTCGCAAACGCGGGAGACAGCGACAAAGTATAAAAGTATAAAAAAAAAAAAAAAGAATCAAGAGTCATTATCCAGTCAATAGGTCCATTAATTAAGGAAAATGGTGATGATTGAAGACACAACCCATTTCTCAAATCCAGTTTTATTAATAAGAGAGGGTAATGTTCTTCAAGGAATTGACATAAAAGCCAAAGATATACTTTAAGCAATAAACAATGAAAATTAAACCATGTCATGATAAGTTTTATCCAAAAACAGTGAAAGAGGCATAAAATGAGATAGTTAGCCTTTGACTGCCCTTTTTAATAAATCATTCACTACAGGAAATGACCCAGATGAATAGAAGTTTGCTAATAGAACACTAATATTAAAAAAGATAACAAGTCACTGCTTGAAATTTTTGTCCTACAGCATTAACATATGTGGTTGTAAAACTAAGGGGAACTGTCATTCAAGATGTAATTGTAAACCAATTAGAGAACCAGTACTTAGTGTTTCGCAGCATGGTTTTTGATGGAATTGCTCGCCTGATAAATGTGCCTAATTTCATTTATGTAATCATTTTGTGCGACAGAAGTAAAGCATTTATTTTTATATATATCTAGACTTTCAAAAAGCTTTTATGCATCAAACATTACTAGCAAAAATTAAGTCACATGATATTGATGGGGTTATACTTCTTTGGAATTGGTTAACCGGCCATAAACAAAGAGTTGTAATTCATGGTCAGGCCTCAGAATGGTTAGATGTAATACTTGGAATGCCACGAGGATCAATTTTGGGATCAGTTCTTTTTCTCGTATATTAATGAAACTGATAATAGGATGCATTGCAAGATATCAAAATTCATTGATGATACATATCTGGGAAATAGTTTACAAATGAACATGAATGTCTGTATCTTCATCTGACAAACTGATAAACAGAACTCGTAAGTGGCAAGTGAATTTTGATATTGTTAAGTGCACAGATTTACTTATTTGTGGTAAAAACGAAACAGCAAGATGTAATATGAATTCTGTTGAACTTCAAAAATTATATGAGTTAGAAAATTGAGATATGATAATCTCATGTGATCTAAAAGCAAGTATGCAGTCCACAGAAGCAGAGAAAAGAACAAAGCTCTTGATTTCATTGATAGAACTTTCGAATTTAAGTTTAAGGGAAATCATCCAGCCCCTTTAAGATTCATTGGTTCATCCCCATCTTCAATATTGTGTTCACTTTGGCTCAACCTACCCAAAAATAGACAGAGGCCAAATGGAAAGGGTAGAGTACCAAGATGTTTCCCAGACTGAGAAACAAATTCTGTGATATTAGATGTAACAAAATGAATCAGTTTTGCATAGAAAAGAGGTTAAGAGGTGATAGAATACAAGTATTAGAAATGATCAAAGGCTGTGATGATCTTTATCCATCAAGTTGAATAAGACTTAATTTGTCTGATTTTACTAGTAGTAGGGGAAACAGACATGGGCAAACGATTTACCTCGAATGAGGCAAAGTACTTTTTCATCAACAAGGTTGTTACACACACATGGAAAGATTTGCCAAGTAGAGTGATTGCAAGCAGTACTATAGGTATCTTTAAGAATATACGTGATTAATATTTCGTTTCAAGTCAACAATCCTCATTATTTGCACCCTCACAGTCAAAATAATGATATGCTCACTGCATTTAGTAATTTTGCATGTCATTTATTTTTTCAAATGCAACATATCTGCTACTGCTTCAGCTTTCAACTTGAAAATATTTACTTCATTTCTTTTGTTGTTTGTAAGTATAGTTGGTAGTAAAAGAGAAGAGAAGTATATGGGTGGTATTTACAGGAAAGGCATGTGAATGATTGGGATATATACAAGAGAAAGTTGTTGGGAGGTCAAGAGGGTGCAGGGGTTGATGTACAAGAGAAAGTTGTTGGAGGTCAAGAGGGTATAGTGGAAGGTGTTTAATAGTGTGAAAAACAAGATGATGTGGGAACATCAGCGACGGGGGCAGATGGGGAATCAGTAACAGGCAATGATGAAGTTGAGATGGAGTAAGTACTTTGAAGGATTTTTTAATGCATTGGATAATTCATTGGTAGAGGTCAAGTTGTTTGGTTGTGAGAGAAGAGTTTTTACCAAGGATGTAAGGCGTGTGTATGAGTAGGAAGAGAGGAGAGTGATCGGTTCCCAGTGAATGTCAGTTTGCAGCAGAGTTGTATGATGTCCCCATGGCTGTTTAATGTGTTTATGGATGGGATGATTTTGGAGGTCGCCATGGCTGTTTGATGTGTTTATGGTTGGGTTGATTTGGGAGGTAAATGCAAGAATTTTGGAGAGAGAGGCGAGTATGCAGTCTTTTGGGAATGAGAGGGCCTGGGAAGTGTTAGTTGTTGTTCGCCAGTGTATGATACAGCTCTAGTGGCTGACTCGTGTGAGAAACTGCAAAAGTTGGTGACTGAGTTTGGAAAAGTGTGTGAGAGGAGAAAGTTGAGAGTAAATGTGACCAAGATCAAGGTTATTAGATTCAATAGGGTTAATGGACAAGTTAATTGGGGTGTAAGTTTGAATGGAGAAAAATTAGAGGAAGTGAAGTGTTTTAGATATCTGGGAGTGGACTTATCATTGGATGGAACCATGGAAGCAGAAGTGAGTCACAGGGTGGGGGAGAGGGCAAAGTTCTGGGAGTGATAAAGAATGTTTGGAAGGAGAGAAAGTTATCTCGGAGAACAAAAATGGGTATGTTTGAAGGAATAGTGGTAAGAACATTTGTTACATGGTTGCGAGGCATGGGCTATATAGATAGGGTTGTATGGAGGATGGTGGATGCATTGGAAATGAAATGTTTGGGGAAAATATGTGGTTTGAGGTGATTTGATCGAGTAAGTAATGAAAGGGTAAGAGAAATGTGTGGAAATAAAGAGTGTGGTTGAGAGAGCAGAAATGGTTTGGACATATGGAGAGAATGAGTGAGGAAAGATTGACAAAGAGGATATAAATGTCAAAAGTGGAGGAAACAAGCGGAGGCAGGAGACCAAATTGGAGGTGAAAGGATAGAGTGAAAAAGATTTTGAGCGACTGGGGCCTGAACATACAGAAGGGTGAGAGGCCTGCAAGGAATAGAGTGAATTGGAACGATATAGTATACTGGGGTTGATGTGTTGTCAATGGACTGAACCATTGCATGGGAAGTGTCTGGAGGAGTAAACCATGAAAAGGTCTCTGGGGCCTGGAGGTGGATAGAGAGCAGTGGTTTTGGTGCATTACACCTGACAGCTAGAGACTGAGTGTGAACAAATGTGGCCTTGTTTGTTTTCCAAGTGCTTCCCTGCTACTTCTTTATCCATGAAATTCACTGCAGCTGCAGTATTTTCAAGCAAGAATGATAGATGGTCTCCTTAATTTTCCAAAGATGGAATTCTGGTGACAGATTAGGGATGATGTTGACTCCTAAGTCTTAATCACACAATCAGATTCCTAGAGCTTGTTTCGAGCTAGATGAGGATGATATTTAGGCTATCGTGAACAGTGACTTGTTATGTTACATTTACACTGGTTGAACTAAATTATCTATGTATCATACCAATTTCAGATTTTGTCAAGGTTGCTATGTCTTTTATTAAGGTGATGCAGTCCTTCAGGCTTTTCACTTCCCTCATGTCCTTTGGATCATTTTTTTTTTTTTTTTTTTTTTTTTTTTTTATATACTTTGTTGCTGTCTCCCGCGTTTGCGAGGTAGCGCAAGGAAACAGACGAAAGAAATGGCCCACCCCCCCCCCCCCCCATACACATGTATATACATACGTCCACACACGCAAATATACATACCTACACAGCTTTCCATGGTTTACCCCAGACGATTCACATGCCTTGATTCAATCCACTGACAGCACGTTAACCCCGGTATACCACATCGCTCCAATTCACTCTATTCCTTGCCCTCCTTTCACCCTCCTGCATGTTCAGGCCCCGATCACACAATATCTTTTTCACTCCATCTTTCCACCTCCAATTTGGTCTCCCTCTTCTCCTTGCTCCCTCCACCTCCGACACATATATCCTCTTGGTCAATCTTTCCTCACTCATCCTCTCCATGTGCCCAAACCACTTCAAAACACCCTCTTCTGCTCTCTCAACCACGCTCATTTTATTTCCACACATCTCTCTTACCCTTACGTTACTCACTCGATCAAACCACCTCACACCACACATTGTCCTCAAACATCTCATTTCCAGCACATCCATCCTCCTGCGCACAACTCTATCCATAGCCCACGCCTCGCAACCATACAACATTGTTGGAACCACTATTCCTTCAAACATACCTATTTTTGCTTTCCAAGATAATGTTCTCGACTTCCACACATTCTTCAAGGCCCCCAGAATTTTCGCCCCCTCCCCCACCCTATGATCCACTTCCGCTTCCATGGTTCCATCCGCTGCCAGATCCACTCCCAGATATCTAAAACACTTCACTTCCTCTAGTTTTTCTCCATTCAAACTCACCTCCCAATTGACTTGACCCTCAACCCTACTGTACCTAATAACCTTGCTCTTATTCACATTTACTCTTAACTTTCTTCTTCCACACACTTTACCAAACTCAGTCACCAGCTTCTGCAGTTTCTCACATCATGTGCATCATATTTACAAAGGAGTCCATTCCTTATGGCAAGTAACTTGCAGAAATCAAAAGGAGTGGTCCTACAATAGAACCCTGTGGCACTCTTGGTAACCTCACCCCAGCTTGGGAAGGCTCCTCTGACATGCATCCTTTGTGTGCTTCTACTTAGTTAATATTCATCAAAGGAGTTCTTCCATATTCCTACCTGGTGATCAGCATCTAAATCATCCTTGTATGCAATTCAATGTCAAGTGCTTTCTGGTAATCCAAATGCAAGCAGTTCACTCAGCCTTCACTCCTGACTAAGACAGATCTTTCGTAGAAATGTGAGTGGTTTGTTACACATAACTTTTCCCTAAAGCCATGCTGTTTTTCACATGGATAATTTCTCCTGTGTTGAAAGTTGGACATTTTCTTTCTGATTATCTTTTATATAATATCAGAGATTACACTCATCATTGACTAGTAGTTCATTTCCTGTTCCCAGTCTCATTCTCTATAGACAGGTATGGTGTTTGCTCCTTTCCACCCTTTGGGCTTGTTGTCTTTCTCAGGCAATATCTTGAACAAGAGTTTTGTTTAATATGTCTGCACGTATCTTCCACACACATGGTGAAATTTCAGTTGGACCATGACCATTTTGTGGGACAAAATTTTTTTTTTTTCCCCACATTAGCGAGGAATTGTCGGGAAAAGACAAAGCAGTAAACTTATTTGCTCACATCCACTCTTTAGTAGTCATGTACAAAGTACCAAAACTGCAGCCCCCTGTCTACAACCAGACCCCACAGACCATTCTGTTGTTTCCCCTGACTACTACGTATCACCGTATCATTCCATTTCACTGTATCATTCTTATACCTCACACCCTCTTGTATGTTCAGGCCCTGAACCTTCAAAGATTCTTTAATTTTTTCTTCCACACCTTCCTTAGCTTCCCTCTTTACCCTCCACTTCTGACATGTATACCCTGTTAGGCATCCTCTCCATCTTTTAAGTATCCTCTGAAACCTAATCTGTGCTCCGTCTCACTAGTACAGTTCCTCTCATATCCTCACATTATCCTCACAGCATTTCTTCTCTCAGAATCCTATAGCCTGATTTGGATAAGTTTTGGATTTTTTCAGCCTCATTCACAATTTTCATTTCAAATTTTCTCTGTTCTTACTTTTATATACTGCATTACTTATTCCTTGTGCCCTCATACCTAGCAAAAGTTGGTTTGTATATCTTTACCACTGCACATCTTGAAGCTCCTTTGCTTTTTACTGTCTTTTATGAAACCATAGTTGTCGCTGTGTTTTTCTTTTCATCCCACAAAAGTCAGATTTTTCAAGATTTTAAAGCATATTTAACTACAGTTTTTTATCCCTTGGGATAGGGGAGAAAGAATACTTCCCACGTATTCCCTGCGTGTCGTAGAAGGCAACTAAAAGGGAAGAGAGCGGGGGGCTGGAAATCCTCCCCTCTCAATTTTTTTAATTTTTCCAAAAGAAGGAACAGAGAAGGGGGCCAGGTGAGGATATTCCCTCAATGGCCCAGTCCTCTGTTCTTAACGCTACCTCGCTAACGCGGGAAATGGCGAATAGTTTGGGAAAAAAAAAAAAAAAAAAACAGTTTTGAAGATATTCCTATAATATGAAATCTCTCTTTAGGCGTAAATGTATTTTATCCTCTACATTTACTCCAGAAAGTGTAGTATTAAGGCCTTAGTGTTAGATGAGTTTCCACTGCATGTGGTAATGTTTACACTGATTAATTTATTACTATTTACTGTTTTATGTAATGTAATAAATCTTGATATCAATGTCATTCATGGATGATTTTTTTTTATAGGAACAAAACTAAAAATTGTAGAATTACTGGCTCCTCCTGTTAGGCAGGCACTGACAGTACTGTCTTTACTTTTGCTTGGAAACCTTATCCTCTGGTATAGTGGTCAACTTATTATTGGTGGAAGAACCAGTCTCTAAATGATTGTTTGATAATTAAGGATCATTGTAGGCCTAGATACTTAGCTAAAAGATACTCAGTTTCCTTAGAAAGTACACAAAAATGGGCTCTCCTTAGCATGACTGGACGATGATAAATTGCAGCCACCATCCAGGCATGAAATTTAGGTGCAAATCTCAATGTTTGGCCATCCATCTAGAGGTGTCAATCAGCTCATAGAATATCATCATTATGTTAAGGGGTTAAAGCATTCTTCCCTTTTTTCTAACATCCCCTCTGTATTTGAAGCTTGAATTACCCATGTTTCTACTGCCCCACTGTAAATTTCACAAAACCTCTCATCACATTACCTTGGTTCCTGGCAATTGAACTCCAGGTTTCAATCTGAGTTACTGGAGAAATCACATGTTCTGTATTGGGAAAGTCTAATTAAGGTAGAATCCCATTGAGTCAGATATGCCCACTGTAACAGATTTTTCATAGGATTTTGCCTTTCCCAGAATGATGTGCAACTAATGAAGGAAGGAGACAAGGTGGGTGCTAGCGAGGCAACACTGCTTAACATGTTGAATGTGTCCCCCTTCACATATGGTCTGTTAGTGCTGCAGGTGTATGACCAAGGCACAGTCTTCTCCCCGAAGGTGCTTGACATCACCAATGAAGACCTATCCAAGACATTCCAAATGGTAAGATATTATTTCACCCTTACTATTTTATTTTCTTGTAATATATGTATTCTTGCATGGTATTAATGCCATTGAAATGAAAGTTAAATCATTGGGATGTAATGTGAAGATGCAAATACATGATTAGTTAGTTTGCTATTGTCTCGGTATTTGCCTTTACACCTATCTCAAAGATGGATAGGAAAATTACCCCATCTTATTTGAGCCTCTGATTTTTGTTCTGCTTAGGTTTTCACATGACAGACTGAGTCGTAAGGGTCAGATCTAACATCACACAGCTCATCAGGCTTATTACTCATATCATTAGGGTATTCTTGATCATTCTTTGATTTTAGTATAATTTATTTTATTATTATACTTAATCGCTGTCTCCCACGTCACTGAGGTAGTGCAAGAAAACAGACGAAAGAATATCCTAACCCACCCACATACACATGTATATGCATAAATGCCCACACATGCACATATACATACATATGCATACACAAACATACATATATACACTTGTACATATTTATACTTGCTGCCTTCATCCATCTCCGTCACCACCCCACCACACATGAAATCTCCTGCTCCTCCTCCTCCTCCTCCTCCTCCTCCTCCTCCTCCTCCCTTCATCCTCCTCCCCCTCCTCTTCCATCTGTAATGTGTAATGCACCAAAACCACAGCTCCCTTTCCACATCCAGGCCCCACACACCTTTCCATGGTTTACCCCAGACGCTTCACATGCCCTGGTTCTATCCATTGACAGCACGTCGACCCCAGTACACCACATCATTCCAGTTCACTCTATTCCTTGCACGCCTTTCTTCATCTTCTATGTTCAGGCCTCGATCGCTCAAAATCTTTTTCACTCCATCCATCCACTTCCAATTTGGTCTCCTTCTTCCCTCCACCTCTGACACATGTAACCTCTTTGTCAAATTTTCCTCACTGACACATATATCCTCTTTGTCAATCTCTCCTCACTCATTCTCTCCATGTGCCCAAACCATTTCAACACACCTTCCAATGCTCTCTCAGCCACACTTTTTATTACCACACCTCTCTTACCCTTTCATTACTTACTCGATCAAACCCCCTCATGCAACATGTTGTCTTCAAACATTTTATTTCCAATGCATCCACCCTCTTCCACACAACCCTATCTATAGCCCATGCCTTGCAATCATATAACAGTGTTGGAACCACTATTCCTTCAAACATACCCATTTTTGCTCTCCAGGTTAATGTTTTCGCCTTCCACTCATTCTTCATGGCTCCCAGAACCTTCGCTCCCTCCCCCACCCTGTGACTCGCTTCCACTTCTGTGGTTCCATCCGCTGCTAAGTCCACTCCCAGATATCTAAAACACTTCACTTCCTCCAATTTTTCTCCTTTCAAATTTACCTCCCAATTAGCTTGGCCCTCAACCCTACTGAACCTAATAACCTTGCTCTTATTCACATTTACTCTCAACTTTCTTCTTTCACACACTTTACCAAACTCAGTCACCAACTTCTGCAGTTTTTCACCCGAATCAGCCACCAGCACTGTATCAACAGCAAACAACCGACTCACTTCCCATGCCCCACTCATCCACAACGTAATGCATCCTTGCCCTTCTCTCCAAAATTCTTTCATTCACCTCCCTAACCACTCCATCTATAAACAAATTAAACGACCATGGAGACATTATGCACTCCGGCCGCAACTGCCATTCACTGAGAACCAATCACTTTCCTCTCTTCCTACTTGTACACATACCTTACATCCTTGGTTAAAACATTTCAGTGCTTCTGGCAACTTACCTCCCACATCTCTATCCATGCTATGATATGCCTTCTCTAGATCCATAAATGCTGCATACAAATCCATCTGTTTTTCTAAGTATTTCTCACATACATTCTTTAAAGCAAACACCTGATCCACACATCCTCTACCACTTCTGAAACCACACTGCTCTTCCCCAAACTGATGCTCAGTACATGCCTTTACCCTCTCAATCATCATTTTATTCTCCCTAAAATTTAATGATGCTCCCTCACCCCAGCTCTCATTTGCCCTCTTTTTCAACCCTTGCACCTTTCTCTTGACCTCCTTCCACTTTCTTTTATACATCTCCCAGTCATTTGCACTATTTCCCTGCAAGTATCATCCAAATGCCTCTCTTTTCTCTTCCACTAACAACCTTACTTCTTCATCCCATCACTCCCTACCCTTTCTAATCTGCCCACCTCCCACCTTTCTCATGTCACATGCTTCTTTTTGCGCAAGCCATCACTGCTTTTCTGAATACATCCCATTCCTCACCCACTCCCCTCACATCATTTGCTCTCACCTTTTGCCTTTCTACACTCAATCTCTCCTGATACTCCCTCACATAAATCTCCTTTCCAAGCTCACTTACTCTCACTACTCTCTTCTCCCCAACATTCTCTCTTCTTTTTTCAAAAACCTCTACTAATGTTCACCTTCGCCTCCACAAGATAGTGGTCAGACATCCCTCCAGCTGCCCCTCTCATCACAATAACATCCAAAAGTCTTTCTTTTACATTCCTATCAATTAACATGTAATCCAGTAATGCCCTTTCACTATCTCTCCTACTCACATATGTATATTTTTGTATATCTCTCTTTTTGAACCAGGTGTTCCTAATCACCAGTCTTTTTTCAGCACACAAATCCATATGGTCCTCACCATTTCCTTGTTCAACATCTACACACATTTAGACACCCTAATCTGAGCCTTCGGCTGGATGAGCTCTCCCCGCATGACTCCTTCTGTTTCCCCAATTTGAAAGTTAGAATACAAGGAGGGGAAGGTTTGTAGCCCCATGTTCCCATCCCCCTTAGTCACCTTCAACAACTCATGGGGAATGTGTGGGAAGGATTCTTTCTCCCCTATTCCCTGGGTGATATTAGAACATAAACTATTTAGTCCATGAAAGAATTGTTGCCTTGAATAATATTATTGGTGTTTCCTCCCATGTCTTGAAGGTCTGCATGAACCAGTCTGTCATCTATGAGGCAACTGTTGTTTTGTTGTGTGTTTTGAAGGGTTCACTTCTTAGCCCCTTTTTTACTACAAGGTCTTTCAAAGCATGTATTTGGTTTATGATAGTGTCTGTGTCTGTATGATATTCTGGATTGTTTATGATTTCATTTTCCCCATACCATAGGAGTTGAAATTTATCTCCACTTAAAAGCATTTGTTGCAGTTAAAAGTTTTGTTTATGTCTCTCTGAAGCCTTTTGGCATTATCTATTGAAGTGATTTTCGTACTTTTTCTTATGTCATGTGCAAAGGATGATGTGAAGTTGTTGCATGTGTTTGCCTAAGTACCAGATATGAAAATGAGGAATGGGAGGGGTGCAAGTTCATTTTCTTGGGAGACTTGAGTGTTTTACTTAGGTGGCAATGGAGATGGCATGGTTTACAACTCTGTTGTGATCTGTTTCAGAAATGCGTGGTCATGATCTCATTTGCCCTCTAGAGATTCTAAATCTTGTGTTGGGAAGGTAATGTCTGCTAAGTGTGTACATGGAGTAATTACTTTTTAGGAAATGTTTGTTGGTTCATTTTTAATGTTTTTGGCTTGCTTTCCTTTACTGGGTGAGCTGTGGCTTCTTTTGAAGATTTGCAATCCTTAAGGTGCACTGGGTGAGCTGTGGCTTCTTTTGAAGATTTGCAATCCTTAAGGTGCTCGTTTTTCTTGTTAGACCTTGTGTGTTTTTTTTCTCGTCAATGTATGTCTTGCATGTTTTAAGTACCATTGTGGGTATTGTTTTGGTACTCAGCAGTGTTTCCTTTTGTGTTGCAGACATCTTATTGATCACCACCTCCCAGTATATCAGTTTACTCTTAAAAACTGAAATTACTAAAAATATATCCGCTGTTTTGTGTGTGCTGATTTGGTGGTGTAACATCCAAGCTTGTTTTTACATCATTTAGGTTGTGGTCATAATATAGTGTTTGAGATATTGATATTACATATTAGGTCCACATTATTTGTATAGATTATGTTCAGAATGTGATTTCCTTTGGTTGGTTTTGTTATTTGTTGGCTGAGGGAAAACTTTTCTGTCTGATTCTCCCTCTCTCAAAAAAAAAGATAATAAAAAGTAAAAATAGAATAAACAAAAAAAAATCAAGCTGTTTCAGTGCTGCTATTTTCTGCTGTGCAGTTAATCCCTACCTTTCTCAATTTAATGTGTGGTAATTTGAAGTCTTAAGTCTTAAGGCAAAGGGGATAAGAGTGAGTGCTCAAATTACAGAGGTATAAGTTTGTTGAGTATTCCTGGTAAATTATATGGGAGGGTATTGATTGAGAGGGTGAAGGCATGTACAGAGCATCAGATTGGGGAAGAGCAGTGTGGTTTCAGAAGTGGTAGAGGATGTGTGGATCAGGTGTTTGCTTTGAAGAATGTATGTGAGAAATACTTAGAAAAGCAAATGGATTTGTATGTAGCATTTATGGATCTGGAGAAGGCATACGATAGAGTTGATAGAGATGCTCTGTGGAAGGTATTAAGAATATATGGTGTGGGAGGCAAGTTATTAGAAGCGGTGAAAAGTTTTTATTGAGGATGTAAGGCATGTGTACGTGTAGAAAGAGAGGAAAGTGATTGGTTCTCAGTGAATGTAGGTTTGCGGCAGGGGTGTGTGATGTCTCCATGGTTGTTTAATTTGTTTATGGATGGGGTTGTTATGGAGGTGAATGCAAGAGTTTTGGAAAGAGGGGCAAGTATGAAGTCTGTTGGGGATGAGAGAGCTTGGGAAGTGAGTCAGTTGTTGTTCGCTGATGATACAGCGCTGGTGGCTGATTCATGTGAGAAACTGCAGAAGCTGGTGACTGAGTTTGGTAAAGTGTGTGAAAGAAGAAACTTAAGAGTAAATGTGAATAAGAGCAAGGTTATTAGGTACAGTAGGGTTGAGGGTCAAGTCAATTGGGGGGTAAGTTTGAATGGAGAAAAACTGGAGTAAGTAAAGTGTTTTAGATATCTGGGAGTGGATCTGGCAGCGGATGGAACCATGGAAGCGGAAGTGGATCATAGGGTGGGGGAGGGGGCGAAAATCCTGGGAGCCTTGAAGAACATGTGGAAGTCGAGAACATTATCTCAGAAAGCAAAAATGGGTATGTTTGAAGGAATAGTGGTTCCAACAATGTTGTATGGTTGCGAGGCGTGGGCTATGGATAGAGTTGTGCGCAGGAGGATGGATGTGCTGGAAATGAGATGTTTGAGGACAATGTGTGGTGTGAGGTGGTTTGATCGAGTAAGTAACGTAAGGGTAAGAGAGATGTGTGGAAATAAAAAGAGCGTGGTTGAGAGAGCAGAAGAGGGTGTTTTGAAATGGTTTGGGCACATGGAGAGAATGAGTGAGGAAAGATTGACGAAGAGGATATATGTGTCAGAGGTGGAGGGAACGAGGAGAAGTGGGAGACCAAATTGGAGGTGGAAAGATGGAGTGAAAAAGATTTTGTGTGATCGGGGCCTGAACATGCAGGAGGGTGAAAGGAGGACAAGGAATAGAGTGAATTGGATCTATGTGGTATACCGGGGTTGACGTGCTGTCAGTGGATTGAATCAGGGCATGTGAAGCGTCTGGGGTAAACCATGGAAAGCTGTGTAGGTATGTATATTTGCATGTGTGGACGTATGTATATACATGTGTATGGGGGTGGGTTGGGCCATTTCTTTCGTCTGTTTCCTTGCGCTACCTCGCAAACGTGGGAGACAGCGACAAAGCAAAAAAAAAAAAGTATATTTGGGACTGGGTTTGTGAGGAGGTCAAGACATGATTCTGTGTTTCTTATTTATTTTGTAAATTCATAATGCTTTGCTTCTGGAGGTCTCTAGATTTATGCAGTGACCACATTTGGGTTTTCAGTTTTGAAAATTATTTGAGTCGCGTATTGATGAAACAGGCAGGTAGATTTATGCAGTGACCACATTTGGGTTTTCAGTTTTGAAAATTATTTATGAGTCGCGTATTGATGAAACAGGCAGGGACGTCTTGATTTACATATTTATATTCTTGAAAAGGATTATGTAAATCAAAAAGCATAAATCAAATAATGTTGATAATGAAGATAAGGTGGTTTTGTTATTAATAAGGTAGTACCTAACATTATACAAGAGAAAAACTGTAGTATATTTATACCAGGAAACATAAGATACTGTAATGTACATACTGTTCACTGAATTCTAGGAATGAAAATAAAAGATATCAAAGTTTTAATCATGTTGCAGCTCTTTCTTCATTGGAAATGTACATTTTCGAAGACATTCTCTTCAAAATTATCTGATATCAGTCATGTTAAGAATAAGCTTAGGAGGATAGCTACCATACTTGATAATGGCCTTTTCAGTAGCAACGGCATCCGTATAAGCAGCCTTACCAGTGATCTTGATGTTTTGATAGTTTTAATGTTTCCTAAAATTTGCAAACCAACCTAGACTTCCTTGAAATGTCTTTCTTGTTCCTCCCTCCATCCCCTTTTCATCGTATATACTCCAGGCCTTTGCTTGTACTTCAGGCATGTTGACGAAATTGGGGTTCAATCATTGTGCTAAACATTCCGTTCATTATTTCCATAAATGAACTTCTGGAATTAAGGGTTTACGATGCACTGATTTCTCTTTTTGTCTTGGCACCCTCCCTGATCTTATTTGCACTATCACCAATAGCCCATAAAGTATGTTCTTTAATTCCAAGGGCACATTTAACATTAGGTGTTTGTTCACCTCTCACAACATTTTAGCACATCCATCTTAACCGTAATGGTGATATCCTCATGCTCCTTAGCACCACTGTTATTGGGAGAACTTCAAAGATGTTTTTATGGCTTGAAGCAAGGGGCAAAACACATGCAATACACAGTATACATCAGCAAAAAATTCTTTATCCATGCCATGCATACATATGCTTATCACTGTGTGCTGGCAGCTCCATGCTGCCAGCTCAATGATGGTCACATTATTCCTGAACTAAGCCTATGAAAATTTAGAAAAAGTTTAAATTGGCATTGCACATTATTCTGAAAATGGCTTAAATCAAATATGCTTAAACAAGAGGTCCTTGTATGTGTACTCTGTCTATTAGTGATTGAATATATCAAGGAAGAGTATAGAACATACCCAAGTTACTATTATTTTAAAAAGGTATTGAGGACGAGATAAGAAGCATCATCCTATTGCTATGCTGTAATGGGATTTTGTTGAAAGTATTAGTTCAATCATTTTTCATTGATTGTATGAATTATATAACTTTGTAAGGATCATGGAGGAGGAAAATTGAACAGTGCTATTGATTAAGGTTTTTATTTGTACAGGGATTGAAAGGTTTTTATCTGTACAATGAAAAATTGATAGGTAACGTTGTTTAAGGTTAACTAGGTCATGGATAAATGGAATTTTGTTGTATTTGACTCAGTCTGCCACAAGTAATTAACTTAGTTTGATTTGTATATTTCATTTGGTATGTTTATGTGTATTGATAACTTAATTCATTATTTCAGGGGCTGAGTAATGTGGCTGCTTTATCTCTTTCCATTGGGTACCCCACTATTGTCTCTATACCCCATTCTGTTAGTAATGGCTTCAAGAGGCTTCTGGCACTTGCAGCAGTCACAGATATCACCTTTAAGGAGGCAGAAACTCTGAAGGAGTACTTAGCTGTGAGTTGAATCTCATGCTTCTTTTTATGAATTTAAATTTGTGTGTGAAAAGAGTAGCCATTTAGAACTCATTTCTGTCTGTCTGTTTATGAATTTAAACTTTTGTGTGAAAAGAGTAGCCATGTAGAACTCATTTCTGTCTGTTTATTTCTCTCTCACATGTTTCCTCCTGAATTTCCCTTTGAAGGGGTGGCCATGGCAGTAGTCTTCATAAAATTTGAACTCCATTGTCGCTTCTTAGCCTGTAGTGCTTCACCTTTAACAAACAACTGGCATAAGGCAACTCTTGAGCAGTATTTGCAGTGGCTTCTACCTCTACCTGATATGGCTACATAATGTTCATGCCTAATGTACCAATTGACCACATCTGTCTAATATCCCACCAATGCTCCTTTGCACTACTACCTAATGTTTCCACCTAATGCTCCTGCCTAAATATTCCTGCCTACTACTTCTATCTGTTGCTCCCACCTTTTTGCCAAAAGGCAGGAGTAGCGCATAGTGCTCACCACAAGAAAATCCAGAGTTGCGAAGAATCAGCTGTGTGAGTTGAGTGTTGTTATGTGTTACAAAGGAGAGTTTGTATGTTTGTGGGCAGATTGCTTGTAGTTCATATGTAGTTGAGCAGAGAGAAAAGAAATCTACGTGGGTCAGAGTTCAAACTTGACAACCATTGAAGCACTTGCTCTCTATGCAGTCATCACTGACCCACCCAATACCCAGATGGATAGTACCAATTACTACCTTCTTATTGCTATGTCAGTTATTGTTTAACTGGATAATAATTACACATTTGAGATTTTTAAGCTTATTTCTCTTAACTGATGACAATATTTGAGGTTTTAAGTAATTTATGGTGCTGCTTTAGTGTTGTTATTCAAAATACTCTTATCACATCAAGATTTTTAGGTATGACAAGTTTTATTTTTTGGAACCAACATAAGTAGGTGATTTTTTTTTTCCACACTTGTTTGTTGTTTTTTTAAGTAGCATGTTAGTGCCAGGAGCAAATGAAGATTGGCCTCATTTGCTCACAACTGCTTTGTATGTTATAGATGATACACCAAAACCAGAGCGCTCTATCCTCAGCGAAGTCTCATAGACCATTTCATTTGACCTGATGGAGTCTCCAGTCATTGACAGAAGTCTAGATGAAGGCTGTGACTTAGTTGAAGTATTTATTTATATTATGCCTTATCACTGTTTCTCGTGTCGGTGAGGTAGCACCAGGAAACAGACAAAGAATGGCCCTTCTTATTATATGCATACATATGTACATAAACACCCATACATACACATTTATTTATTTATTTTTATTTTGCTTTGTCGCTGTCTCCTGCATTAGCGAGGTAGTGCAAGGAAACAGACGAAAGAATGGCCGGACCCACCCACATACACATGTATATACATACATGTCCACACACGCAAATATACATATCTGTACATCTCAATGTATACATATATAAACACACACACAGACATATACATATATACCCATGTACATAATTCATACTGTCTGCCTTTATTCATTCCCAACGCCACCCCGCCACACATGGAATAACAACACCCTCCCCCTCATGTGTTCGAGGTACGCAAGGAAAAGACAACAAAGGCCCCAATTCGTTCACACTCAGTCTCTAGCTGTCATGTAATAATGCACTGAAACCACAGTTCCCTTTCCACATCCAGGCCCCACAGAATTTTCCATGGTTTACCCCAGATACTTCACATGCCCTGGTTCAACCCAATGACAGCACGTCAACCCTGGTATACCACATCATTCCAATTCACTCTATTCCTTACACGCCATTCACCCTCCTGCATTTTCAGGCCCCGAACTCTCAAAATCTTTTTCACTCCATCTTTCCACCTCCAATCTGGTCTCCCACTTCTCCTCGTTCCCTCCACCTCTGACACATATATCCTCTTTGTCAATCTTTCCTCACTCATTCTCTCCATGTGACCAAACCATTTCAAAACATGCTCTTCTGCTCTCTCAACCACACTCTTTTTATTACCACACATCTCTCTTACCCTATCATTACTTACTTGATCATACCACCTCACACCACATATTGTCCTCAAACATCTCATTTTCAGCACCTCCACCCTCCTGCGCACAACTCTATTCATAGCCCATGCCTCGCAACCATACAACATTGTTGGAACCACTATTCCTTCAAACATACCCATTTTTGCTTTCCGAGATAATGTTCTCAACTTCCAAACATTCTTCAAGGCTCCCAGAATTTTCGCCCCCTCCCCCACCCTATGATTCACTTCCGCTTCCATGGTTCCATCCACTGCCAAATCCACTCCCAGATATCTAAAACACTTCACTTCCTCCAGTTTTTCTCCATTCAAACTTACCTCCCAATTTACTTGATCCTCAACCCTACTGTACCTAATAAACTTACTCTTATTCACATTAATCTCAAGTTTCTTCTCTCACACACTTTACCAAACTCAGTCACCAGCTTCTGCAGTTTCTCACATGAATCAGCCACCAGCGCTGTATCATCAGCAAACAACAACTGACTCACTTCCCAAGCTCTCTCATCCCCAACAGACTGCATACTTGCCCCTCTTTCCAAAACTCTTGCATTCACCTCCATAACAACCCCATCCATAAACAAATTAAACAACCATGGAGACATCACAAACCCCTGCCGCAAACCTACACTCACTGAGAACCAATCACTTTCCTCTCCTCCTACACGTACACATGCCTTACATCCTCGATAAAAACTTTTCACTGCTTCTAACAACTTGCCTCCCACACCATATATTCTTAATACCTTCCACAGAGCATCTCTATCAACTCTTATCATATGCCTTCTCCAGATCCATAAATGCTACATACAAATCCATTTGCTTTTCTAAGTATTTCTCACATACATTCTCCAAAGCAAACACCTGATCCACACATCCTCTACCACTTCTGAAACCACACTGCTCTTCCCCAATCTGATGCTCTGTACATGCCTTCACCCTCTCAATCAATACCCTCCCATATAATTTACCAGGAATACTCAACAAACTTAAACCTCTGTAATTTGAGCACTCACTCTCATCCCCTTTGCCTTTGTACTTTGTACAATGGCACTATGCAAGCATTCCGCCAATCCTCAGGCACCTCACCATGAGTCATACATACATTAAATAACCTTACCAACCAGTCAACAATACAGTCACCCCCTTTTTTAATAAATCCCACTGCAATACCATCCAAACCCGCTGCCTTGCCGGCTTTCATCTTCCGCAAAGCTTTTACTACCTCTTCTCTGTTTACCAAATAATTTTCCCTAACCCTCTCACTTTGCACACCACATCGCCCAAAACACCCTATATCTGCTACTCTCCGTATCATCAAACACATTCAACAAACCTTCAAAATACTCACTCCATCTCCTTCTCAGATCACCACTACTTGTTATCACCTCCCCATTAGCCCCCTTCACTGAAATTCCCATTTGTTTCCCTTATTTTACGCACGTTATTTACCTCCTTCCAAAACATCTTTTTATTCTCCCTAAAATTTAATGATACTCTCTCACCCCAACTCTCATTTGCCCTCTTTTTCACCTCTTGCACGTTTCTCTTGACCTCCTACCTCTTTCTTTTATACATCTCCCACTCACTTGCATTATTTCCCTGCAAAAATTGTCCAAATGCCTCTCTCTTCTCTTTCACTAATAATCTTACTTCTTCATCCCACCACTCACTACCCTTTCTAATCTGCCCACCTCAAACGCTTCTCATGCCACAACCATCTTTTGCGCAAGTCATCATTGCTTCCCTAAATACATCCCATTCCTCCCCCACTCCCCTTACTTCCATTGTTCTCACCTTTTTCCATTCTGTACTCAGTCTCTCCTGGTACTTCCTCACACAAGTCTCCTTCCCAAGCTCACTTACTCTCACCACTCTCTTCACCCCCAACATTCTCTCTTCTTTTCTGAAAACCTCTACAAATCTTCATCTTCGCCTCCACAAGATAATGATCAGACATCCCTCCAGTTGCACCTCTCAGCACATTGACATGCAAAAGTCTCTCTTTTGTGCGCCTATCAATTAACACATAATCCAATAATGCTCTCTGGCCATCTCTCTTACTTACATACATATACTTATGTATATCTCTCTTTTTAAACCAGGTATTCCCCATCACCAGTCCTTTTTCAGCACATAAATCTACAAACTCATCACCGTTTCCCTTTGCAACACTGAACACCCATGTATACCAATTATTCCCTCAACTGCCTCATTACTCACCTTTGCATTCAAATCGCCCATCACTATAACCCAGTCTCGTGTATCAAAACCACTAACACGCTCATTCAGCTGCTCCCAAAACACTTTCCTCTCATGATCTTTCTTCTCATGCCCAGGTGCATATGCACCAATAATCACCCATCTCTCTCCGTCCACTTTCAGTTTTACCCATATCAATCTAGAGTTTACTTTTTTACACCCTATCACATACTCCCACCATTCCTGTTTCAGGAGTAGTGCTACTCCTTCCCTTGCTCTTGTCCTCTCACTAACCCCTGACTTTACTCCCAAGACATTCCCAAACCACTCTTCCCCTTTACCCTTGAGCTTCGTTTCACTCAGAGCCAAAACATCCATATATATATATGGGGGTGGGTTGGGCCATTTCTTTCGTCTGTTTCCTTGCGCTACCTCGCAAACGTGGGAGACAGCGACAAAGCAAAAAAAAAAAAGTATATTTGGGACTGGGTTTGTGAGGAGGTCAAGACATGATTCTGTGTTTCTTATTTATTTTGTAAATTCATAATGCTTTGCTTCTGGAGGTCTCTAGATTTATGCAGTGACCACATTTGGGTTTTCAGTTTTGAAAATTATTTGAGTCGCGTATTGATGAAACAGGCAGGTAGATTTATGCAGTGACCACATTTGGGTTTTCAGTTTTGAAAATTATTTATGAGTCGCGTATTGATGAAACAGGCAGGGACGTCTTGATTTACATTATATTTATATTCTTGAAAAGGATTATGTAAATCAAAAAGCATAAATCAAATAATGTTGATAATGAAGATAAGGTGGTTTTGTTATTAATAAGGTAGTACCTAACATTATACAAGAGAAAAACTGTAGTATATTTATACCAGGAAACATAAGATACTGTAATGTACATACTGTTCACTGAATTCTAGGAATGAAAATAAAAGATATCAAAGTTTTAATCATGTTGCAGCTCTTTCTTCATTGGAAATGTACATTTTCGAAGACATTCTCTTCAAAATTATCTGATATCAGTCATGTTAAGAATAAGCTTAGGAGGATAGCTACCATACTTGATAATGGCCTTTTCAGTAGCAACGGCATCCGTATAAGCAGCCTTACCAGTGATCTTGATGTTTTGATAGTTTTAATGTTTCCTAAAATTTGCAAACCAACCTAGACTTCCTTGAAATGTCTTTCTTGTTCCTCCCTCCATCCCCTTTTCATCGTATATACTCCAGGCCTTTGCTTGTACTTCAGGCATGTTGACGAAATTGGGGTTCAATCATTGTGCTAAACATTCCGTTCATTATTTCCATAAATGAACTTCTGGAATTAAGGGTTTAAGATGCACTGATTTCTCTTTTTGTCTTGGCACCCTCCCTGATCTTATTTGCACTATCACCAATAGCCCATAAAGTATGTTCTTTAATTCCAAGGGCACATTTAACATTAGGTGTTTGTTCACCTCTCACAACATTTTAGCACATCCATCTTAACCGTAATGGTGATATCCTCATGCTCCTTAGCACCACTGTTATTGGGAGAACTTCAAAGATGTTTTTATGGCTTGAAGCAAGGGGCAAAACACATGCAATACACAGTATACATCAGCAAAAAATTCTTTATCCATGCCATGCATACATATGCTTATCACTGTGTGCTGGCAGCTCCATGCTGCCAGCTCAATGATGGTCACATTATTCCTGAACTAAGCCTATGAAAATTTAGAAAAAGTTTAAATTGGCATTGCACATTATTCTGAAAATGGCTTAAATCAAATATGCTTAAACAAGAGGTCCTTGTATGTGTACTCTGTCTATTAGTGATTGAATATATCAAGGAAGAGTATAGAACATACCCAAGTTACTATTATTTTAAAAAGGTATTGAGGACGAGATAAGAAGCATCATCCTATTGCTATGCTGTAATGGGATTTTGTTGAAAGTATTAGTTCAATCATTTTTCATTGATTGTATGAATTATATAACTTTGTAAGGATCATGGAGGAGGAAAATTGAACAGTGCTATTGATTAAGGTTTTTATTTGTACAGGGATTGAAAGGTTTTTATCTGTACAATGAAAAATTGATAGGTAACGTTGTTTAAGGTTAACTAGGTCATGGATAAATGGAATTTTGTTGTATTTGACTCAGTCTGCCACAAGTAATTAACTTAGTTTGATTTGTATATTTCATTTGGTATGTTTATGTGTATTGATAACTTAATTCATTATTTCAGGGGCTGAGTAATGTGGCTGCTTTATCTCTTTCCATTGGGTACCCCACTATTGTCTCTATACCCCATTCTGTTAGTAATGGCTTCAAGAGGCTTCTGGCACTTGCAGCAGTCACAGATATCACCTTTAAGGAGGCAGAAACTCTGAAGGAGTACTTAGCTGTGAGTTGAATCTCATGCTTCTTTTTATGAATTTAAATTTGTGTGTGAAAAGAGTAGCCATTTAGAACTCATTTCTGTCTGTCTGTTTATGAATTTAAACTTTTGTGTGAAAAGAGTAGCCATTTAGAACTCATTTCTGTCTGTTTATTTCTCTCTCGCATGTTTCCTCCTGAATTTCCCTTTGAAGGGGTGGCCATGGCAGTAGTCTTCATAAAATTTGAACTCCATTGTCGCTTCTTAGCCTGTAGTGCTTCACCTTTAACAAACAACTGGCATAAGGCAACTCTTGAGCAGTATTTGCAGTGGCTTCTACCTCTACCTGATATGGCTACATAATGTTCATGCCTAATGTACCAATTGACCACATCTGTCTAATATCCCACCAATGCTCCTTTGCACTACTACCTAATGTTTCCACCTAATGCTCCTGCCTAAATATTCCTGCCTACTACTTCTATCTGTTGCTCCCACCTTTTTGCCAAAAGGCAGGAGTAGCGCATAGTGCTCACCACAAGAAAATCCAGAGTTGCGAAGAATCAGCTGTGTGAGTTGAGTGTTGTTATGTGTTACAAAGGAGAGTTTGTATGTTTGTGGGCAGATTGCTTGTAGTTCATATGTAGTTGAGCAGAGAGAAAAGAAATCTACGTGGGTCAGAGTTCAAACTTGACAACCATTGAAGCACTTGCTCTCTATGCAGTCATCACTGACCCACCCAATACCCAGATGGATAGTACCAATTACTACCTTCTTATTGCTATGTCAGTTATTGTTTAACTGGATAATAATTACACATTTGAGATTTTTAAGCTTATTTCTCTTAACTGATGACAATATTTGAGGTTTTAAGTAATTTATGGTGCTGCTTTAGTGTTGTTATTCAAAATACTCTTATCACATCAAGATTTTTAGGTATGACAAGTTTTATTTTTTGGAACCAACATAAGTAGGTGATTTTTTTTTTCCACACTTGTTTGTTGTTTTTTTAAGTAGCATGTTAGTGCCAGGAGCAAATGAAGATTGGCCTCATTTGCTCACAACTGCTTTGTATGTTATAGATGATACACCAAAACCAGAGCGCTCTATCCTCAGCGAAGTCTCATAGACCATTTCATTTGACCTGATGGAGTCTCCAGTCATTGACAGAAGTCTAGATGAAGGCTGTGACTTAGTTGAAGTATTTATTTATATTATGCCTTATCACTGTTTCTCGTGTCGGTGAGGTAGCACCAGGAAACAGACAAAGAATGGCCCTTCTTATTATATGCATACATATGTACATAAACACCCATACATACACATTTATTTATTTATTTTTATTTTGCTTTGTCGCTGTCTCCTGCATTAGCGAGGTAGTGCAAGGAAACAGACGAAAGAATGGCCGGACCCACCCACATACACATGTATATACATACATGTCCACACACGCAAATATACATATCTGTACATCTCAATGTATACATATATAAACACACACACAGACATATACATATATACCCATGTACATAATTCATACTGTCTGCCTTTATTCATTCCCAACGCCACCCCGCCACACATGGAATAACAACACCCTCCCCCTCATGTGTTCGAGGTACGCAAGGAAAAGACAACAAAGGCCCCAATTCGTTCACACTCAGTCTCTAGCTGTCATGTAATAATGCACTGAAACCACAGTTCCCTTTCCACATCCAGGCCCCACAGAATTTTCCATGGTTTACCCCAGATACTTCACATGCCCTGGTTCAACCCAATGACAGCACGTCAACCCTGGTATACCACATCATTCCAATTCACTCTATTCCTTACACGCCATTCACCCTCCTGCATTTTCAGGCCCCGAACTCTCAAAATCTTTTTCACTCCATCTTTCCACCTCCAATCTGGTCTCCCACTTCTCCTCGTTCCCTCCACCTCTGACACATATATCCTCTTTGTCAATCTTTCCTCACTCATTCTCTCCATGTGACCAAACCATTTCAAAACATGCTCTTCTGCTCTCTCAACCACACTCTTTTTATTACCACACATCTCTCTTACCCTATCATTACTTACTTGATCAAACCACCTCACACCACATATTGTCCTCAAACATCTCATTTTCAGCACCTCCACCCTCCTGCGCACAACTCTATTCATAGCCCATGCCTCACAACCATACAACATTGTTGGAACCACTATTCCTTCAAACATACCCATTTTTGCTTTCCGAGATAATGTTCTCAACTTCCAAACATTCTTCAAGGCTCCCAGAATTTTCGCCCCCTCCCCCACCCTATGATTCACTTCCGCTTCCATGGTTCCATCCACTGCCAAATCCACTCCCAGATATCTAAAACACTTCACTTCCTCCAGTTTTTCTCCATTCAAACTTACCTCCCAATTTACTTGATCCTCAACCCTACTGTACCTAATAAACTTACTCTTATTCACATTAATCTCAAGTTTCTTCTCTCACACACTTTACCAAACTCAGTCACCAGCTTCTGCAGTTTCTCACATGAATCAGCCACCAGCGCTGTATCATCAGCAAACAACAACTGACTCACTTCCCAAGCTCTCTCATCCCCAACAGACTGCATACTTGCCCCTCTTTCCAAAACTCTTGCATTCACCTCCATAACAACCCCATCCATAAACAAATTAAACAACCATGGAGACATCACAAACCCCTGCCGCAAACCTACACTCACTGAGAACCAATCACTTTCCTCTCCTCCTACACGTACACATGCCTTACATCCTCGATAAAAACTTTTCACTGCTTCTAACAACTTGCCTCCCACACCATATATTCTTAATACCTTCCACAGAGCATCTCTATCAACTCTTATCATATGCCTTCTCCAGATCCATAAATGCTACATACAAATCCATTTGCTTTTCTAAGTATTTCTCACATACATTCTCCAAAGCAAACACCTGATCCACACATCCTCTACCACTTCTGAAACCACACTGCTCTTCCCCAATCTGATGCTCTGTACATGCCTTCACCCTCTCAATCAATACCCTCCCATATAATTTACCAGGAATACTCAACAAACTTAAACCTCTGTAATTTGAGCACTCACTCTCATCCCCTTTGCCTTTGTACTTTGTACAATGGCACTATGCAAGCATTCCGCCAATCCTCAGGCACCTCACCATGAGTCATACATACATTAAATAACCTTACCAACCAGTCAACAATACAGTCACCCCCTTTTTTAATAAATCCCACTGCAATACCATCCAAACCCGCTGCCTTGCCGGCTTTCATCTTCCGCAAAGCTTTTACTACCTCTTCTCTGTTTACCAAATAATTTTCCCTAACCCTCTCACTTTGCACACCACATCGCCCAAAACACCCTATATCTGCTACTCTCCGTATCATCAAACACATTCAACAAACCTTCAAAATACTCACTCCATCTCCTTCTCAGATCACCACTACTTGTTATCACCTCCCCATTAGCCCCCTTCACTGAAATTCCCATTTGTTCCCTTATTTTACGCACGTTATTTACCTCCTTCCAAAACATCTTTTTATTCTCCCTAAAATTTAATGATACTCTCTCACCCCAACTCTCATTTGCCCTCTTTTTCACCTCTTGCACGTTTCTCTTGACCTCCTACCTCTTTCTTTTATACATCTCCCACTCACTTGCATTATTTCCCTGCAAAAATTGTCCAAATGCCTCTCTCTTCTCTTTCACTAATAATCTTACTTCTTCATCCCACCACTCACTACCCTTTCTAATCTGCCCACCTCAAACGCTTCTCATGCCACAACCATCTTTTGCGCAAGTCATCATTGCTTCCCTAAATACATCCCATTCCTCCCCCACTCCCCTTACTTCCATTGTTCTCACCTTTTTCCATTCTGTACTCAGTCTCTCCTGGTACTTCCTCACACAAGTCTCCTTCCCAAGCTCACTTACTCTCACCACTCTCTTCACCCCAACATTCTCTCTTCTTTTCTGAAAACCTCTACAAATCTTCACCTTCGCCTCCACAAGATAATGATCAGACATCCCTCCAGTTGCACCTCTCAGCACATTGACATGCAAAAGTCTCTCTTTTGTGCGCCTATCAATTAACACATAATCCAATAATGCTCTCTGGCCATCTCTCTTACTTACATACATATACTTATGTATATCTCTCTTTTTAAACCAGGTATTCCCCATCACCAGTCCTTTTTCAGCACATAAATCTACAAACTCATCACCGTTTCCCTTTGCAACACTGAACACCCCATGTATACCAATTATTCCCTCAACTGCCTCATTACTCACCTTTGCATTCAAATCGCCCATCACTATAACCCGGTCTCGTGTATCAAAACCACTAACACGCTCATTCAGCTGCTCCCAAAACACTTTCCTCTCATGATCTTTCTTCTCATGCCCAGGTGCATATGCACCAATAATCACCCATCTCTCTCCGTCCACTTTCAGTTTTACCCATATCAATCTAGAGTTTACTTTTTTACACCCTATCACATACTCCCACCATTCCTGTTTCAGGAGTAGTGCTACTCCTTCCCTTGCTCTTGTCCTCTCACTAACCCCTGACTTTACTCCCAAGACATTCCCAAACCACTCTTCCCCTTTACCCTTGAGCTTCGTTTCACTCAGAGCCAAAACATCCATATATATATATGGGGGTGGGTTGGGCCATTTCTTTCGTCTGTTTCCTTGCGCTACCTCGCAAACGCGGGAGACAGCGACAAAGCAAAATATATATATATATATATATATATATATATATATATATATATATATATATATATATATTTTTTTTTTTTTTTTTTTTTTTTTTTTTTTTTATTGTCTCCCGCGTTTGCGAGGTAGCGCAAGGAAACAGACGAAAGAAATGGCCAAACCCACCCCCATACACATGTATATACATACGTTCACACACGCAAATATACATACCTACACAGCTTTTCATGGTTTACCCCAGACGCTTCACATGCCCTGATTCAATCCACTGACAGCACATCAACCCCGGTATACCACATCGATCCAATTCACTCTATTCCTTGCCCTCCTTTCACCCTCCTGCATGTTCAGGCCCCGATCACACAAAATCTTTTTCACTCCATCTTTCCACCTCCAATTTGGTCTCCCACTTCTCGTTCCCTCCACCTCCGACACATATATCCTCTTGGTCAATGTTTCCTCACTCATTCTCTCCATGTGCCCAAACCATTTCAAAACACCCTCTTCTGCTCTCTCAACCACGCTCTCTTTATTTCCACACATCTCTCTTACATTACTTACTCGATCAAACCACCTCACACCACACACTGTCCTCAAACATCTCATTTCCAGCACATCCATCCTCTTGCGCACAACTCTATCCATAGCCCACGCCTCGCAACCATACAACATTGTTGGAACCACTATTCCTTCAAACATACCCATTTTTGCTTTCCGACATAATGTTCTCGACTTCCACACATTCTTCAAGGCTCCCAGAAATTTCGCCCCCTCCCCCACCCTATGATCCACTTCCGCTTCCATGGTTCCATCCGCTGCCAGATCCACTCCCAGATATCTAAAACACTTTACTTCCTCCAGTTTTTCTCCATTCAAACTTACCTCCCAATTGACTTGACTCTCAACCCTACTGTACCTAATAACCTTGCTCTTATTCACATTTACTCTTAACTTTCTTCTTTCACACACTTTACCAAACTCAGTCACCAGCTTCTGCAGTTTCTCACATGAATCAGCCACCAGTGCTGTATCATCAGCGAACAACAACTGACTCACTTCCCAAGCTCTCTCATCCCCAACAGACTTCATACTTGCCCCTCTTTCCAAAACTCTTGCATTCACCTCCCTAACAACCCTATCCATAAACAAATTAAACAACCATGGAGACATCACACACCCCTGCCACAAACCTACATTCACTGAGAACCAATCACTCTCCTCTCTTCCTACACGTACACATGCCTTACATCCTCGATAAAAACTTTTCACTGCTTCTAACAACTTGCCTCCCACACCATATATTCTTAATACCTTCCACAGAGCATCTCTATCAACTCTATCATATGCTTTCTCCAGATCCATAAATGCTACTTACAAATCCATTTGCTTTTCTAAGTATTTCTCACATACATTCTTCAAAGCAAACACCTGATCCACACATCCTCTACCACTTCTGAAACCACACTGCTCTTCCCCAATCTGATGCTCTGTACATGCCTTCACCCTCTCGATCAATACCCTCCCATATGATTTACCAGGAATACTCAACAAACTTATACCTCTGTAATTTGAGCACTCACTCTTATCCCCTTTGCCGTTGTACAATGGCACTATGCACGCATTCCGCCAATCCTCAGGCACCTCACCATGAGTCATACATACATTAAATAATCTTACCAACCAGTCAATAATACAGTCACCCCCTTTTTTGTAATTAATTCCACTGCAATACCATATATATATATATATAATTTACCTGCATGTTCAGGCCCCGATCACTCAAAATCTTTTTCACTCCGTCTTTCCACCTCCCATTTGGTCTCCCACTTCTCCTCGTTCCCTCCATCTGTGTCACATATATCCTCTTTGTCAATCTTTCCTCACTCATTCTCTCCATGTGACCAAACCATTTCAAAACACCCTCTTCTGCTCTCTCAACCACACTCTTTTTATTACAACACATCTCTCTTACCCTTTCATTACTTACTTGATCAAACCACGTCACAACACATATTGTCCTCAAACATCTCATTTCCAGCACATCCACCCTCCTCCACACAACTCTATCCATAGTCCATGCCTTGCAACCATATAACATAGTTGGAACCACAAACATACCCATTTTTGCTTTCCAAGATAACATTCTCTACTTCCACACATTATTCAAAGCTCCCAGAACTTTTGCCCCCCTCCCCCACCCTATGATTCACTTCCACGGTTCCATCCGCTGCCAGTTGCACTCCCAGATTTCTGAAACACTTCACTTGCTCCAGTTTTAATAACCTTGCTCTTATTCATATTTGCTCTCAGCTTTCTTTCACACGCTTTACCAAACTCAGTCACCAGCTTCTGCATTTTCTTACCCGAATCAGCCACCAGCGCTATATCGTCAGCGAACAACAACTGACACTTCCCAAGCACTCTCATCCACAACAGACTGCATACTTGCCCCTCTTTCCAAAACTCATGCATTCACCTCCCTATCAACCCCATCCATAAACAAACTAAGCAACCATGGAGACATCATGCACCCCTGCCGCAAACCAACATTCACTGAGAACCAATCACTTTCCTCTCTTCCGACTCGCACACATGCCTTACATCCTCGATAAGAACTTTTCACTGCTTCTAACAACTTGCCTCCCATACCATATATTCTTAATACCTTCCACAGAGCATCTCTATAAACATATATACACATACACAGACATATACATACATACACATGTACATATTCCTACTTGCTTGCATTCATCCATTTCTGGCATTACCCCATCCCACAGGAAACAGCATTGCTACCACATGCTTCAGCGGGGTAGTGCCAAGAAAACAGACAAAGAAAGGTCATATTCATTCACAGTTGGTGTCTATCTGTCATGTGTAATGCCCCGAAACCACAGCTTCCTGTCCACTTCTAGGCCCCATAGACCTTTCCATGGTATACCCCAGATGTTTCACATGCCCTGGTTTAGTACATTGACAGCACATCAACCCCGGTATACCACATCCTTCCAGTTCACTCTATGCCTTGCATACCACTCGCTCTCCTGTATGTTCAGACCTTGATCACTGAAAACTTTTTCACTCCATCCCTCCACCTCCAATTTGGTCCCCCACTTCTTGTTCCCTCCACCTCTGACACATATATCATTTTTGTCAATCTCTTCTCCCTCATTCTCTCCATGTCTCAAAACCATTTCAACACACCTGCACTCTCAACCACACTCTTTTCATTTCCACACATCTCTTTTACCCTTTCATTACTTAGTTGATCAAACCACATCACACCACATATTGCCCTCAAACATTTCATTTCCGACCCATCCTTTCCTTCTCTGTACAGTCCAATCTATACCCCATGCTTCGCAACCATATAACATCGTTGGAACTACTATTCCTCCAAACATATCCATTATGCTCTCTGAGATAATGTTTTCTCCTTCCACACATTCTTCATCACTCCCAAAACCTTCTGCTTCCATGGTTCCTTTCGCTGCTAAGTCCACTCCCAGGTGTCTAAAACACTTAACTTCCTCCAATTTTTCTCCATTCAAACTTACTTCCCTGTAAACTTGTCCCTCAACCCTACTGAACCTAACAACCTTGCTCTTATCCATATTTACTCCTAACTTTCTCCTTTCACACACTTTTCTTAACCCATTCCCCAACTTCTGCAGTTTCTCCCTTGAATCAGCCACCAGAGGTGTATTATCAGCTAACAACTGACTTGCTTCCCAGGCCCTCTCATCCCCAACAGACTGCCTACTTGCCCTTCTCTCCAAAACTCTTGCATTCACCTCCCTAACCACCCCATCCGTAAACAAATTAAACAACTAAGGGAACATCACACACCCGTACTGCAGACTGACCCTTGCTGGGAATCAATCAATCTCCTCTCTACTCTTACACAAGCCTCACATCCTTGGTAAAAACCATTCACTGCTTCTAGCACTCACCTCCCACATCACATAATCCTGAGACCCTCCAGAGAGCATCCCAATCATCATCATATGCGCTCTCCAGATCCATAAATGCTACTGACAAATCCATTTGTTTTTCTAAATATTTCTCACACGCATTCTTCAAAGCAGACACCTGATCCACACATCCTTTACCACTTCTGAAACTACACCGCTCTTCCTCAGTCTGATGCTCTGTACATGCCTTCACCTTCTCAATCAGTACCCTTCCATATAATTACCCAGGAATACTCAACAAACTTGTGCCTCTGTAATTTGAACATTCACATTTATCCCCTTTGCATTTGTACAGTGGCACTATGCACACATTCTGCCAATCCTCAGGCACTGCACCATGATCCATACATACACTGAAGATCCTACCAGCCAATCAACAACACAGTCACCCCTTCTTGATAAATTCAGCTGCAATACCTTCCAAATCCACTGCCTTGCCAGATTTCTGCAAAGCTCTCACCACCTCTTCTCTCTTAACCAAACTATTCTTCCTGACCCCTCTCACTTTGCACACCACCCTGACTTAATCACCCTATGTATGCCAATCTTATCATCAAACACATTCAACAGCCCTTCAAAATATTTTCTCTGTCTCCTCACTTCATCACTATTTGTTAGTACTCCCCTTGCCCCTTCACAGATGTTCCCATTTGTTCTTTTGTCCCATGCATGTCATTCACCTCCTTCCAAAAAACATCTTTTTATTCTCGTTAAAGTTTGCCATTGCTCTCTCACCCCAATTCTTATGTGCCATCCTTTTTCAGTCCCTGCACCTTCTTGAACTCCTGCCACATTCTTGGTTACATCTCCCAATTACTTACATCCCTTCCCTGCAGGTAATGCATCTATAATTTGCTCGTCTTTCACTTACCACTGTACTTTCCCGTCCCACCACATGCTACTTTATTTCTTTCTAAATTTGTAAAACTTTCTGTTCATAGGACCCGAGTAAGTTTGCTGCAGCTGTTGCATCTGCTGCCCCAGCTCCTGTTGCACAAGCCCCTAAGGAAGAGCCCAAGAAGGAAGAATCAGAGGAAGAGTCTGACGAAGACCTTGGAATGGGTCTTTTTGACTAGATACATTTTATGGAATCACCTCTGAATAAACTGAGAGAATTATTTTTTTTTTTCATAGCCTTCTGTAAGAAGTTAATTTGTGGATTTATTTTATTCCCATGCATCTTATCCATATAAAACTTATTTCCTGCACTCATAGAAATAGTTTCATTAGTTTGAACTAATAATTGTAAGCAATATCCTGCATCAAAAATTAATAATTTACAAAGTTGCTGGAGATCAGGCATTCTTATCTAAAGCTTGAAGGTTGTACTGTGTTTCGCAATTATGGACGACTTCTGTCTACTGATCAGATAATTCATCAGTTGAAGTATTTAGGCATTGGTTAAAATTGTACTTTTTACATATGTGTTATAAATCGATGGGGAAGGAAGTATGATTTTTAGAACGAGTTAAAGACATGAAATAAAGAGCAATTTTCAACTCGGGAAACAAAGGTAATGCTGAGGGAGGACGTAAATAGTATGCAGAATGCTGTATATTTATAATTTGAGGCAATTGTTAGAAAGATCCTGATGAAGCCATTTAAAGATCATATGACGATAGAATGCAAGGCAGTTGGTAAGATGATATATATTGGCTTGCTTCATAATGAGAGCAGAGATAGACCAAATTAGAGGAACTGCAGAAGCAGAGTGAAGTTCTTTAGGGCCAGAGATATAACTGATGATGATATTGAATGTATATCAGACGCAGTAGACATAATGTGTAAGTTACGAGTTGAGGTGTGGAGACTAGTCTTGCTTTGTGTAATATATTACTTTATATTCTTTCTTCAAAGTTTTTTGAGAGAGGTAAACTGTAAGGAAGGTGCTAGGCATGAGTAAGAAGTTGAAATGAAGAGACTGCAAAGATTGCATGTTGAAGGATAAGACTGTGTAACACTATTTTGTTCCTTAGTAGTTAGTGTTATTTATCTCAGAGAGTAAAAATGGGTATGTTTGAAGCAATAGTGGTTCCAACAATGTTATATGGTTGCGAGGCGTGGGCTATAGATACGGTTATGTGAAGGAGAGTGGATGTGTTGGAGATGAAATGTTTCCTCATTGCTTATGTGTAAAAAGTAAGAGATAAGACTATTATTCCCTTAAAACTTTGCCTTTCTGATCAGGACAGTGATATTTTGAAATTTGTCCCTGGGAATAAGGGAGAAAGAATACTTCCCACACATTCCTCACGTGTCGTAGAAGGTGACTAAAGGGGACGGGAGCGGGGGCTGGAAACCCTGCCCTCCTTGTATTTTAACTTTCCAAAAGGGGAAACAGGAGGAGGAGTCATGCGGGGAGTGCTCATCCTCCTCATAGGCTCAGATTGGGGTGCCTAAATGTGTGTGGATGTAACTAAGATGAGAAAAAAGGAGAGGTAGGTAGTATGTTTGAGGAAAGGAACTTGGATGATTTGGCTCTGAGTGAAACGAAGCTCAAGGGTAAGGGGGGAGAGTGGTTTGGGGATGTCTTGGAAGTAAAGTCAGGGATTAGTGAGAGAACAAGTGCAAGGGAAGGAGTAGCACTACTAAAACAGGAGTGGTGGGAGTATGTGATAGAGTGTAAGATAGTAAATTCTAGATTGATATGGGAAAAACTGAAAGTTGATGGAGAGAGATGGGTGATTATTGGTGCATATGTACCTGGGCATGAGAAGAAAGATCATGAGAGGCAAGTGTTTTGAGAGCAACTGAGTGAGTGTGTTAGTAGTTTTGATGCACGAGACCAGGCTATAGTGATGGGTGATTTCAATGCAAAGTTGAGTAAAGTGGCAGTTAAGGGAACAATTGGTGTACATGGGGTGTTCAGTGTTGTGAATGGAAATGGTGAAGAGCTTGTAGATTTGTGTGCTGAAAAAGGACTGGCGATTGGGAATGCCTGGTTTAAAAAGAGACATATACATAAGTATACGTATGTAAGTAGGAGAAATGGCCAGAGAGCATTATTGGATTATGAGTTAATTGATAGGCCTGCGAAAGAGAGACTTTTGGATGTTGATGTGCTGAGAGGTGCAACTGGAGGGATGTCTGATCATTATCTTGTGGAGGCGAAGGTGAAGATTTGTAGAGGTTTTCAGAAAAGAAGAGAGAATGTTGGGTTGAAGAGAGTGGTGAGAGTAAGTGAGTTTGGGAAGGAGACGTGTGAGGAAGTACCAGGAGAGACTGAGTACAGAATGGAAAAAGGTGAGAACAAAGGACATAAAGGAGGGGGGGGGGGGAATGGGATGTATTTAGGGAATCAGTGATGGCTTGCGCAAAAGATGCTTGTGGCATGAGAAGCGTTTGAGGTGGGCAGATTAGAAAGGGTAGTGAGTGGTGGAATGAAGAAGTAAGATTATCAGTGAAAGAGAAGAGAGGCATTTGGACGATTTTTGCAGGGAAATAATGCAAGTGATTGGGAGATGTATAAAAGAAAGAGACAGGAGGTCAAGAGGAAGGTGCAAGAGGTGAAAAAGAGGGCAAATGAGAGTTGGGGTGAGAGAGTATCATTAAATTTTAGGGAGAATAAAAAGACGTTTTGGAAGGAGGTAAATAAAGTGCGTAAGACATGGGAAGAAATGGGAACATTGGGGAAGGTGGCTAATGGGGAGGTGATAACAAGTAGTGGTGACGTGAGATGGAGTGAGTATTTTAAAGGTTTGTTGAATGTGTTTGATGATAGAATGGCAGATATAGGGTGTTTTGGTCGAGGTGATGTGCAAAGTGAGAGGGTAAGGGAGAATGATTTGGTAAAAAAAGACAAGGTAGTAAAAGCTTTGCGGAAGATGAAAGCCGGCAAGGCATCGGGTTTGGATGGTATTGCAGTGGAATTTATTAAAAAAGTGGGTGACTGTATTGTTGACTAGTTGGTAAGGTTATTTAATATATGTATGACTCATGGTGAGGTGCCTGAGGATTGGCGGAATGCTTGCATAGTGCCATTGTACAAAGGCAAAGGGGATGAAAGTGAGTGCTCAAATTACAAGATATAAGTTTGTTGAGTAATCCTGGGAAATTATATGGGAGGGTATTGATTGAGAAGGTGAAGGCATGTACAGAGCATCAGCTTGGGGAAGAGCAGTGTGGTTTCAGGAGTGGTAGAGGATGTGTGGATCAGGTGTTTGCTTTGAAGAATGTATGTGAGAAATGCTTAGAAAAGCAAATGGATTTGTATGTAGCATTTATGGATCTGGAGAAGGCATATGATAGAGTTGATATAGATGCTTTGTGGAAGGTATTAAATGTATATGGTGTGGGAGGCAAGCTGTTAGAAGTAGAGAAGTTTTTATCGAGGATTTAAGGCATGTGTACGTGCAGGAAGAGTGGAAAGTGAGTGTTTCTCAGTGAATGTAGGTTTGCGGCAGGGGTGTGTGATGTCTCCATGGTTGTTTAATTTGTTTATGGATGGGGTTGCTAGGGAGGTGAATGCAAGAGTTTTGGAAAGAGGGGCAAGTATGCAGTCTGTTGTGGATGAGAGAGCTTGGGAAGTAAGTCAGTTGTTGTTCGCTGATGATACATCGCTGGTGGCTGATTCATGTGAGAAACTGCAGAAGGTGGTGACTGAGTTTGGTGGGGTGTGTCAAAGAAGAAAGTTGAGAGTAAATGTGAATAAGAGCAAGGGACAAGTCAATTGGGAGGTAAGTTTGAATGAAGAAAAACTGAGGAGTGAAGTGTTTTAGATATCTGGGAGTGGATGTGGCAGCGGATGGAACCATGGAAGCGGAAGTGAATCATAGGGTGGGGGAGGGCGCGAAATTTCTGGGAGCGTTGAAGAATGTGTAGAAGTCGAGAACATTATCTCGGAAAGCAAAAATGGGTATGTTTGAAGGAATAGTGCTTCCAACAATGTTATCTGGTTGCGAGGCGTGGGCTATGGATAGAGTTGTGCGGAGGAGGATGGATGCGCTGGAAATGAGATGTTTGAGGACAATATGTGGTGTAAGGTGGTTAGATGGAGTAAGTAATAATAGGGTAAGAGAGATGTGTGGTAATAAAAAGAGTGTGGTTGAGAGAGCAGAAGAGGGTGTTTTGAAATGGTTTGGTCACATGGAGAGAATGAGAGGAAAGATTGACCAAGAGGATTTATGTGTTAGAGGTGAAGGGAATGAGGAGAAGTGGGAGACCAAATTGGAGGTGAAAAGATGGAGTGAAAAAAATTTTGAGTGATCGGGGCCTGAACATGCAGGAGGGTGAAAGGCGTGCAAGGAATAGAGAGAATTGGAACGATGTGGTATACTGGGGTCGACGTGCATGTGAAGTGTCTGGGGTAAACCATGGAAAGCTCTGTGGGGCCTGGATGTGGAGAGGGAACTGTGGTTTCGGTGCTTTATAACATGATAGCTAGAGACTGAGTGTCAACGAATGTGGTCTTTGTTGTCTTTTCGTAGCGCTACCTCGCGCGCATGAAGGGGGGGGGGGTTATCCATGTGTGGCGGGGTGGCGATGGGAATGAATAAAGGTAGACAGTATGAATTATGTACATGTGTATATATGTATATGTCTGTATATATATATATATATATATATATATATATATATATATATATATATATATATATGTATATGTATACGTTGATATGTATAGGTATGTATATTTGCGTGCGTGGACGTGTATGTTTATACATGTGTATGGGGGTGGGTTGGGCCATTCTTTCGTCTGTTTCATTGCGCTACCTTGCTAACGCATGTTTACCAAATGGTGTCCTAGCTTCGTCTCTTCGATGTATATCAACTGACTGTTATATTGCTCTCTCGTGTCTCTCCTGATGATGTGATTATTACACGAAAGTGCATTTGGGAACTTTTCGTGTTTCATTTTTCCCCGTGGACTTATAGGAATATATATATATATATATATATATATATATATATATATATATATATATATATATATATATATATGGCCAGAGAGCGTTATTGGATTACGTGTTAATTGACAGGCGTGCGAGAGAGACTTTTGGATGTTAATGTGCTGAGAGGTGCAACTGGAGGGATGTCTGATCATTATCTTGTGGAGGCTAAGGTGAAGATTTGTATGGGTTTTCAGAAAAGAAGAGTGAATGTTGGGGTGAAGAGGATGGTGAGAGTAAGTGAGCTTGAGAAGGAGACCTGTGTGAGGAAGTACCGGGAGAGACTGAGTACAGAATGGAAAAAGGTGAGAACAATGGAAGTAAGGGGAGTGGGGGAGGAATGGGATGTATTTAGGGAATCAGTGATGGATTGCGCAAAAGATGCTTGTGGCATGAGAAGAGTGGGAGGTGGGTTGATTAGAAAGGGTAGTGAGTGGTGGGATGAAGAAGTAAGAGTATTAGTGAAAGAGAAGAGAGAGGCATTTGGACGATTTTTGCAGGGAAAAAATGCAATTGAGTGGGAGATGTATAAAAGAAAGAGACAGGAGGTCAAGAGAAAGGTGCAAGAGGTGAAAAAAAGGGCAAATGAGAGTTGGGGTGAGAGAGTATCATCAAATTTTAGGGAGAATAAAAAGATGTTCTGGAAGGAGGTAAATAAAGTGCGTAAGACAAGGGAGCAAATGGGAACTTCAGTGAAGGGCGCAAATGGGGAGGTGAAAACAAGTAGTGGTGATGTGAGAAGGAGATGGAGTGAGTATTTTGAAGGTTTGTTGAATGTGTTTGATGATAGAGTGGCAGATATAGGGTGTTTTGGTCGAGGTGGTGTGCAAAGTGAGAGGGTTAGGGAAAATGATTTGGTAAACAGAGAAGAGGTTGTGGGGGCTTTGCGGAAGATGAAAGCCGGCAAGGCAGCAGGTTTGGATGGTATTGCAGTGGAATTTATTAAAAAAGGGGGTGACTGTATTGTTGACTGGTTGGTAAGGTTATTTAATGTATGTATGACTCATGGTGAGGTGCCTGAGGATTGGCGGAATGCGTGCATAGTGCCATTGTACAAAGGCAAAGGGGATAAGAGTGAGTGCTCAAATTACAGAGGTATAAGTTTGTTGAGTATTCCTGGTAAATTATATGGGAGGGTATTGATTGAGAGGGTGAAGGCATGTACAGAGCATCAGATTGGGGAAGAGCAGTGTGGTTTCAGAAGTGGTAGAGGATGTGTGGATCAGGTGTTTGCTTTGAAGAATGTATGTGAGAAATACTTAGAAAAGCAAATGGATTTGTATGTAGCATTTATGGATCTGGAGAAGGCATATGATAGAGTTGATAGAGATGCTCTGTGGAAGGTATTAAGAATATATGGTGTGGGAGGAAAATTGTTAGAAGCAGTGAAAAGTTTTTATCGAGGATGTAAGGCATGTGTACGTGTAGGAAGAGAGGAAAGTGATTGGTTCTCAGTGAATGTAGGTTTGCGGCAGGGGTGTGTGATGTCTCCATGGTTGTTTAATTTGTTTATGGATGGGGTTGTTAGGGAGGTAAATGCAAGAGTTTTGGAAAGAGGGGCAAGTATGAAGTCTGTTGGGGATGAGAGAGCTTGGGAAGTGAGTCAGAGCTTGGGAAGTGAGTCAGTTGTTGTTCGCTGATGATACAGCGCTGGTGGCTGATTCATGTGAGAAACTGCAGAAGCTGGTGACTGAGTTTGGTAAAGTGTGTGGAAGAAGAAAGTTAAGAGTAAATGTGAATAAGAGCAAGGTTATTAGGTACAGTAGGGTTGAGGGTCAAGTCAATTGGGAGGTGAGTTTGAATGGAGAAAAACTGGAGGAAGTGAAGTGTTTTAGATATCTGGGAGTGGATCTGGCAGCGGATGGAACCATGGAAGCGGAAGTGGATCATAGGGTGGGGGAGGGGGCGAAAATTCTGGGGGCCTTGAAGAATGTGTGGAAGTCGAGAACATTATGTCGGAAAGCAAAAATGGGTATGTTTGAAGGAATAGTGGTTCCAACAATGTTGTATGGTTGCGAGGCGTGGGCTATGGATAGAGTTGTGCGCAGGAGGATGGATGTGCTGGAAATGAGATGTTTGAGGACAATGTGTGGTGTGAGGTGGTTTGATCGAGTGAGTAACGTAAGGGTAAGAGAGATGTGTGGAAATAAAAAGAGCGTGGTTGAGAGAGCAGAAGAGGGTGTTTTGAAGTGGTTTGGGCACATGGAGAGAATGAGTGAGGAAAGATTGACCAAGAGGATATATGTGTCGGAGGTGGAGGGAACGAGGAGAAGAGGGAGACCAAATTGGAGGTGGAAAGATGGAGTGAAAAAAATTTTGTGTGATCGGGGCCTGAACATGCAGGAGGGTGAAAGGAGGGCAAGGAATAGAGTGAATTGGATCGATGTGGTATACCGGGATTGACGTGCTGTCAGTGGATTGAATCAAGGCATGTGAAGCGTCTGGGGTAAACCATGGAAAGCTGTGTAGGTATGTATATTTGCGTGTGTGGACGTATGTATATACATGTGTATGGGGGGGGGGGGGTTGGGCCATTTCTTTCGTCTGTTTCCTTGCGCTACCTCGCAAACGCGGGAGACAGCGACAAAGTATAATAAATAAAATATATATATATATATATATATATATATATATATATATATATATATATATATATATATTTATATCCGTAACGTTTGTATAATCATTTAAGTGAATCTTTGGAATTTCCCGCCAGATGGATATGAAAACAGAGTTGAGAAAACATATAGAAGGTTCCAGCAGCCGTGCATGATGATGCTCAGCCAGGCCGGCCCGGCGGTGGAACACTGTATTTGGGCAGCGTAGCTCGTGGGTCGTTCACATCTGCTGCTGACATTGGCAGCCCAAGATGGACGCTCACCGACAGATTTAGCCCATCTGAGGAGGCGAAATGCTTTTAGACTTCTTAAGAAGATGGATATTTTAGATTTGATTCGTGATGATTTCAATTTACGAAACACAAGAAAAGTATGAATATTCATGATGTATTGCTTTATATCAAATATCCAACCATTCTATTGTTGCAATGCCAGTGTAAGAAATATATGGATAACTCAGTGTGTTGGTCTGATGTTCCTATCACCATAATCTCTGCTGCTACTCATTACTACCATCGTTATGAATCTGTGATTTACATGTATCCATTATTATTATTATTATTATTATTATTATTATTATTATTATTGTCATTATTATTATTATTATTGTTATTATTATTATTATTATTATTATTATTATTATTATTATTATTATTATTATCATCATTATTCTTATTCCTATTATCATCATCATCATTATTTCGTGGATTCCAAGAAGGTCGATGAAGAACAGGAAACTATTTTTGGTTTCGGAAAGCTATTGGTACGACCCTAATACATTTACAGGTAATACCAGAACCGAACGCGCACACACACACACACACACACACACAAACTCGAGATATGTAGGGATGGAGCAGCCAGAGGACGTGAAACTGAGCGAAGAATTTGTTTTAATTAAAAGAAAACAAGTGCTTTTCCGGTTATAAGAATGGAATGGTTGAGGACATGGTCAGTGAAGACAGCATATACAAATCTAAGACGTGTGACGAGAATTTTCAGGAGGTTGGGCCCCACGAGTGTTAACTTCCCTCCCCGTACAGTACAAACAAGGAACAGGTAATCAATAGGTAACAAGTCATCACACACACAGGATGTATGAGTATTCATTCTTCATTATGAAGCGTCATGAAAGAACGACCCTTGTGTGTTTATGTGTAACAAGCATCACTTAAATAACCGACCAGTGTAGGTCATCCAGGCCTGGCTTTGTAGCCTGCAGATATTTAGGTCATTCGTTCTTACTAATCTAGGCTTTATGTGGGAAGTTGACCTCAGCTATTGTGGTGAAAGTTACCGAAGGCATAGGTTGTGGTATTGTTTTGCCACTCAGGGTTTAAACTCTTCTGAGAAAAGATCGGATGGGGTTGTTAGCGCGAAATATTCCCCGCTGACACACACACACACACCCCGCCATAAATATTTATTATTCCAAGAGTGTCACGTCGTAGTGTTACTGGTGCTGCCATCTGCAGTAACTGCTGTGCGCCAGAGATAAGTATCACATCCTCCAGTGATTAGAAAAAAAAAAAATGAATGCCTGCTGACACTTCCAAGAAGACAATACAAGAAAACACAAGGGATGATGTGAGAGCCACAGAGGCCAAGGATGTGTAGAACCTGGCCTGGATGACCAGCTGGACGGCGGAGGAAGTACAACACCACAACAACTATGACGAGGTTAAGAGTCGCTCGAGGAGCAACGTCAGTGTTACAATTGCTTCCAAATTCATGGCGATTGCTGTGCTGTTACAGCCGGGCCAACACAACAGCCACAGTCACCAAACTTAACAAACACGCCTCACTGTTGACAACATTGAAGTACAAAACAATGTAACAAACTCTACCGATGACGCAACGCAGCGATGCCAGTTCGCGGATGTGGCTGTCGGATGATCAAGAGGGCGCCAAGAGACCCCTCAGCTGTTCCTCGTGGAATTCTAGGTATCTCATTGGTTCCTGCATCACACCAATTACACCAATCACAGGCCACCACACGTGCTGCAGGCGTCTGCGCCACAAGGTCAGCCTCATGTGTCGACGCTAAAGGCTTCCACCATGTATGCGTGGACTGAACTTCCATTTTCCTCTATAATCGTTTGTGGTCATTCATCCATGCATGATTATCTTGCATTCATCAGTAAGATCAGTTGCCTTCATTTCAAATGGCCGTCCTGATCTGGTCATATATATCCAGGTCTTGCTTCTGGCTATGCTGCCGCCAGTGGCATATGATTATATTTGTTAACAGTGCGAATAAGAGATTTCTGATATTTTTTTACGATTTTTCTTATTTCCAGACACATCACAGTTACATCCTTTCGTGATCTTCACTCTGTCTGACATATTCAGCTTGTTCATGCTTCAGCTACAGGAAAGAAAGAAAGTAGTTGTGGACATTTTACAGTGTCTGTGTTTTAATATCACGTACATAACCATAGAGATGTGGCTGGATCTATCACCTCGCCGTGCTCCATCTTCGTTCCGTTACACTCACTCAGAATCCTTGGGATTATCAAAGTTCCGAGATACCTAACCAAACCTGGCTCCACAGCACATCAAGCTAGAACGAAATCTAACATCCCGTTTTCAGTCTTCAGTGCTCGAGGGGATAAATTTGTGATGTTTTGCTTACTTTCCAACTGCTTTTATGACTTGAGACGTGTTCATTACTTTTGAATTGCCACTTTTACTGATTCAGTTGTGTTGCCTACCTACTTCTACCATACTTTGGATGTGTATTCCTTATCTACTGACTACTACTTTTATCGTTGATGTGCTCCTAGGTTACTGACTCCTAATTACATTATCTTTGACGTATTTCTTACTTTCCACAACAACACATGTTATCTTGGATGTGTTCCATACACTCCAGGACCCACGTCCTACAGTGTTAATAACACTGCACACTTGGGTGTCTCCCACCACTGGTGCTAACATCTGGGTGTCCCTGACCACTGGTGCTAACATCTGTGTGTCCCTGACCACTGGTGCTAACATCTGGGTGTCCCTCACCACTGGTGCTAATATCTGGGTGTCCCTGACCACTGGTGCTAACATCTGTGTGTCCCTCACCACTGGTGCTAACATCTGTGTGTCCCTCACCACTGGTGCTAACATCTGGGTGTCCCTGACCACTGGTGCTAACATCTGGGTGTCCCTGACCACTGGTGCTAACATCTGGGTGTCCCTGACCACTGGTGCTAACATCTGGGTGTCCCTGACCACTGGTGCTAACATCTGGGTGTCCCTGACCACTGGTGCTAACATCTGGGTGTCCCTCACCACTGGTGCTAACATCTGGGTGTCCCTCACCACTGGTGCTAACATCTGGGTGTCCCTCACCACTGGTGCTAACATCTGGGTATCTCCCAATACTGATATTAACACACGGATCTTTCATCATACTGGTGTTAACACGTAGGAGTCTACCACTAGTTGTATTAACACACGGATCTTTCATCATACTGGTGTTAACAACTTAGTGTCTTCCACTAATGAAATTAACACACGGATCTTTCATCATACTGGTGTTAACACCTGGGAGTTTCTCATCACCGCCTCTAACATCTGGGACTCTTTTACCACAGGTGTTAACAGATGGGATCTTTCACCAGTGGAGCTAACATCTGGGAATCTCACCACTAGCGTTAGCACCTCGATAATTCACCACTGATGTTAACATTTGGGTCATTCATCACTGGTGTTAACACCTGGGAGTCTCCCCATAAGTCTTAACACTTGAGAGTCTGATCTGGTGTTAACTATTGGTGCTAACACCTGTGAGCCTCCCACTACTGGTGTTAAGACTTGATAGTCTCACCACTTGTGTTAACACCCAGGAATCTGATCACTGGTGTTAATACCTGGAAGTTCTTCCATGTTTTAACACTTGGTAATCTCACCACTAGTGTTAACATCCAAGAATTACCACTAGAGTTAACAACAAGGAATCTCTCATCTTACTGGTGGTGTTAACACCTGGTAGTGTCTCACTATCAAGTTAACATCTTAGTTTCTAAACAGTGGTGTTGCAGGACCCACTGAGGGAAGACGTGGGATGGACGTAGTGGGAGCGGGTGAGGTAGGGAGGGAGCCAGGCGTCTGGGCCCAGGCCCGGGTCTGTCCATCAATTTGGCACTGGGCCAGAGCCTGACCCCGCCCCTCGGTGAGTTTCCCTACAATAGTTTTCTTCCAACTGACAAAGTTGTTTACGGGACTTCCTTCTTAAATGCTCATAATTGTTTGTTTGTTTTTTACCTGTTTACTGCGCAGTTTGGTCTTACGTAAAGATAAAAACATTTTACATTTCCTGTTTGGAAAATTGTCTTTAGTCTTTAGTCATCACAAATATTTCCCTCTCCATATTCTTTACCACAGTTTTCAGAAGGCCTATTCCACATATGGCTGGTTATTTAAGAGTAGACCCATCCCAGAATTGTTCCTGTTTCTATTTCTTGTTATCTTGGGTTTTCATAAATGGAATCATTATGCTGAAATGAGCCTGGTTGGTCTAGGTGATATCCCCCGCTCTGTACACCCTACTGTTCCTGTCTTTAATGACTCAGAATCTTTTACTTGTTTACAGCCTCAGTTTTCCTTCATTATGGAATTAGTGTTCAGACAATATACATGTGTACAGTACAGAGGTATAAGTTTGTTGAGTATTCCTGGTAAATTATATGGGAGGGTATTGATTGAGAGGGTGAAGGCATGTACAGAGCATCAGATTGGGGAAGAGCAGTGCGGTTTCAGAAGTGGTAGAGGATGTGTGGATCAGGTGTTTGCTTTGAAGAATGTATGTGAGAAATACTTAGAAAAGCAAATGGATTTGTATGTAGCATTTATGGATCTGGAGAAGGCATATGATAGAGTTGATAGAGATGCTCTGTGGAAGGTATTAAGAATATATGGTGTGGGAGGCAAGTTGTTAGAAGCAGTGAAAAGTTTTTATCGAGGATGTAAGGCATGTGTACGTGTAGGAAGAGGAAAGTGATTGGTTCTCAGTGAATGTAGGTTTGCGGCAGGGGTGTGTGATGTCTCCATGGTTGTTTAATTTGTTTATGGATGGGGTTGTAAGGGAGGTAAATGCAAGAGTCCTGGAAAGAGGGGCAAGTATGAAGTCTGTTGGGGATGAGAGAGCTTGGGAAGTGAGTCAGTTGTTGTTCGCTGATGATACAGCGCTGGTGGCTGATTCATGTGAGAAACTGCAGAAGCTGGTGACTGAGTTTGGTAAAGTGTGTGGAAGAAGAAAGTTGAGAGTAAATGTGAATAAGAGCAAGGTTATTAGGTACAGTAGGGGTGAGGGTCAAGTCAATTGGGAGGTGAGTTTGAATGGAGAAAAACTGGAGGAAGTGAAGTGTTTTAGATATCTGGGAGTGGATCTGTCAGCGGATGGAACCATGGAAGCGGAAGTGGATCATAGGGTGGGGGAGGGGGCGAAAATTTTGGGAGCCTTGAAAAATGTGTGGAAGTCGAGAACACTATCTCGGAAAGCAAAAATGGGTATGTTTGAGGGAATAGTGGTTCCAACAATGTTGTATGGTTGCGAGGCGTGGGCTATGGATAGAGATGTGCGCAGGAGGATGGATGTGCTGGAAATGAGATGTTTGAGGACAATGTGTGGTGTGAGGTGGTTTGATCGAGTAAGTAACGTAAGGGTAAGAGAGATGTGTGGAAATAAAAAGAGCGTGGTTGAGAGAGCAGAAGAGGGTGTTTTGAAATGGTTTGGGCACATGGAGAGAATGAGTGAGGAGAGATTGACCAAGAGGATATATGTGTCGGAGGTGGAGGGAACAAGGAGAAGAGGGAGACCAAATTGGAGGTGGAAAGATGGAGTGAAAAAGATTTTGTGTGATCGGGGCCTGAACATGCAGGAGGGTGAAAGGAGGGCAAGAAATAGAGTGAATTGGAGTCATGTGGTATACCGGGGTTGACGTGCTGTCAGTGGATTGAAGCAAGGCATGTGAAGCGTCTGGGGTAAACCATGGAAAGCTGTGTAGGTATGTATATTTGCGTGTGTGGACGTGTGTATGTACATGTGTATGGGGGGGGGGGGTTGGGCCATTTCTTTCGTCTGTTTCCTTGCGCTACCTCGCAAACGCGGGAGACGGCGACAAAGTATAAAAAAAAAAAAAAAAAAAAAAAAACAGTATTTCAGTAGCACAATGTACGTCTTTGCGTTAAACTAATGCTACCCTCAGATTAGCAATGGTGCTCCGGTATGACCCGTTCTGAATGAACTACTCGTATATGATCATCTCAAAATAGCAAGAATATTGTGCACAATTTTTGATTTGGACTTTGATATGTTATGACTGTGATAACCTGGTACAAAATCTTGCATCCTCAGCAGAGGCTCGTCACGATAGCCTCACATTTTTAACACGTAAACAATGATTCAACGTTGACCTGAAGCAGGTTAGCCTTCAGTATTTCCTCAGTAATATTCCATGTGAAAAAGGAAGAGCTACGGGTATATTGCATGTACAGGGAGTGGCCTGTATAGATAGATAGAAGGTCTATTATAGAGATGACAGTTCAGGGTAAGGATGGATCTTATAAATATGCAACTGCTTCCCTAAAACATAATTATAGATTAAAGGTAAGCAGATTAAAGGTAAGCAATAATTCTAACTCATTCATGCTATGCATTTTATACTTCAGAAATGCACTTCCTGATGTGATGCAAACTGTCGAACTTCCAACTTTTTTCTTCACTAAAATAAATAGTTATGCAAAGATTGTTGATAAACACTATTTAAAAAAAAAAATAAGAAATTGTAATATGATTCGTAAGATGAGGTTTATGATGAACGGTTTCAATACCGAATTTTCTTGTTTATTTATATACGGACACGTAGTCGAACGTTATGTTATTTGAAAAGACGTCCGACCAATCAGAAGGCAGAGGGTCGCCAGCCGGCGTGATGGACGACGGAGGTGAAGTGTGTATATTGTTTGTGCTGATTAACCTTACCGACGTGTTTGTGAAAGTGATTGTGAAGTTGAGAAGACATAAAAAGTGTTCTGTCAAAAGTCTCGCAACAAAATCTGAGAAATCGTTCTCAGTTTATGCCAGAAACTGACCAAAACATAAGGAACTGGTTCATCTGGGAAACTTCTGGAAACACTCGAGTTATATGGTAATAACTGTGATAAACTCATTTATAGCGCTGTACAGTCGGTCGTGTATCACTGACGTGGTAATGATAAGTGGACTTTAGAAACTTAAATTAACGTAGTCAGGACAAGTGCAATTTAGAAACTTGAATTGACATTGTAATGATAAGTGCAATATAGAAACAACACGACCTTATACGTGGTAGACGGTTGTACGCAGTCCAAGGTAAGTACCTAATAGAATGGTTCAGCACATATATTGCATCGTGATTAGCATTCAGTTTGTTTAGCTCCAGTACAGTTTGCTAGAATAGGCTGAAAATGTTTATAATCATATTAAGGGAAAGTATGTCTTGTTAAAAGCAAAGCAGGTGGATGTAGGCATATTGATTAAGATGATTTATACAAATGATAACCAGTATTCGGGCGTTTGATGCATGCATTTTTGTTTGTAATCATTCTCTCGAATTTAGGGAGACGAGCACTGGTTAATACAGCTGCATTCATATACTGTATTTTACTGGGCTGTATAGAAGGTAAGTGGACATAGGGTCAGTCTAAATATTTCATGTGAATGTTGTGCCTCTACTAAAATAACGGAAAAGAATTTGAACTGCAAAGTACGATAAGGTTTTCTTCCATAAAGACTTGCGATAGGTTAGAGTCTTCCATAAACACTGAGTTTAAGCTAGGTGAGGTTCTGCAAACAAAGTTACTAGGATATATATATATATATATATATATATATATATATATATATATATATATATATATATATATATCCTAGCAAACTTAGTTTGCAGAACCTAACCTTGCTTAAACTCAAGTGTTTATGGAAGAACCCGACTTACTGTAAACTCAGTGCTTGTGGAAGACTCTAAGCTATCTTAAGTCTTTGTGGAAGAAAACCTTATACTACTTTGCTTCTACCCCTTATTATAAGGGAAACTAGAAATAATCTTATGCAAAAACCTATCTTTCCCCTCAGTCAAATCTACTTAGCCTTATACATCACTTTTCGTGTTGTGCCGCGTAATGCGTACAGCACATTTATATTTGTATAACCCATCAGTAGATGAGTTTGGCATTGAGCGACATCTAGATAGAAATAAGCTGTGTTTGATGAAGATTAGTTGGGATATATGGGTGTAACTTAATATGGGTAGGCTTCGTTGAATATGGCCAAACAAAACGTTATAATCAGCACACTGTGTTAAGGCTAAGTAGATATGACCGTGGCGAAAGGTAGGCTTTTGGATAAGATTATTTCTAATTTTACTTGCAACAAGGTGAAGAAGCTCGTAAATACATGTAGTATGTAGTCCACTGATAATAAAGGTTTATAATTGCCATCCGGTGGGAAGCTAACCTGTGTAGGTGTGCCAAGCGACTGCCACCGATGCCCAGGTCAAGTCGGCCTGTACGTGCACTATTCACATGCAGCGGTGCACCCAGCTTACGTCCTTGGTTCAGCTCACTGTTTTTGTACACACACTGCTAAGATTCTCTTGTCTCTACTGTTGACACTCATTCCCTGCTGTTGATTGACATGCACTCTTGTTCGACCTTTACTGGTACCCGGGATTCCTGGAAGATGTTGATGTTATTCCCCGCGGGCTGGGCAAACCGTCTCCAAGGTGGTTGGATACTCATTGACCTCGTCTCTGCTCTGCGAATGTAGGATGCCATTTGTTGTATTACCAAGGCAATTATTTCAGTATCCTTGGTTAATTACTCCACTTATTCATTTGGTCACTTTTCCAAAGTCGATAAATTTTCGTTTGTTGTCACATTGATTGTCTCTTTCATTACTCCTACAACCTGAAGTTGTATTTACTACTAACTGATTTTACAAGAATATCCTCAGTCAGTAATCTCTCTATGCGTGAGTGAGGCGTGATGGTTCATGACCCAGTTTGTTTTTTGTTTTAAGATGGTCGACCTCTGCTTGGTCCGACCGTACGAACCTTTGCTTGTTGGCGGCCCGTTTCCTGGTTTTTATGCATGGTATATATATATATATATATATATATATATATATATATATATATATATTTTTTTTTTTTGTGTGTGTGTGTGTGTATGTGTGTGTGTTCATGGTCTTCTGAGATGCCGGTAATCTCTTTTTCAGATGTGCTGGGCGCGCTGTTTTCATTTGGGAGGTGGGTATTCACCTATGTTCCGGAACAGGTGTTCCATTTAGTTCTTTTGGGTCTTGCAAAGTAGTGAGACCGCTGGTAATACATGGTCTTCCTCATTGAAGTCAGGGAGTCTTGCGCGGAGACTGACACTTAGCAGTCCAGTATGTAGTGTTCCAGTGGGTGTGTTGACGGCTGACAGTTTACGCAGTCTCTGATGACGCCGTCAATTTTTTTGCCAGCTACATTAGTACCCAGGTCGTAGATGATGTAGATTGACTAGTGTTTTCCTTCTTATGCATCTGTCGTTATATGGTGGCTCCAGTGACGTGGCCATCATGTATGCACCACTTGGCTGACAGGGATCCGGCATTGTAGGCGTCCAGTAGATTCCTCTTGGTCCGGAGCCTTGCTGCTTTTTGTAGCTGGTGTTTGACTTGTTTGACTTGTTGTAGGCTCACTGAAACACGCTCCTGGATATTGCTAAAGCTTGTAGCTTCTGTAGCTGCCTCGTCTGCTGTCTGGTTCCCCTTGATCCCCACGTGGCTGGGGATCAAGTGTATGGTGACGTCACTGTCGCTGGTAGCTCCTGAAGTTGAGCGGGGATCGAGGTGACAAGCTTAATGTCTTTTGGGAGGCTGTGTTGCAGCGCCTAACACTGATGACTTGGAGTCCGTGTGTATTATCATGGGCTTGGAGTGCGTGGCGGCTGCATGTTCCAGGGCTTTGGAGATGGCTACCAGCTCCGTCTGTAGTGTGAAGCAGCCATCTGACAGCCTTCAGAGGCGAGTATGACCTTGGGTGAGGAAGGCCGCGCCCGACCTTCCTTCATCTGTCGGATCCACTGAGCCATCTGTGAAGTGTGCCACAGTTTCAGCTGATGTCTCAGTGGCCATGTCTTTTAAGGCCGGTCAAGTTTTCTTGCTGGAGGCTGGACTTTCTTGTCTCCTTAAGCTGTGACTGCGAAGGTGGAGGGTGCCATGGAGGCGGTACGCTGTAACGGTGGTGTGGTGTATCCTCCGTCTCCAGTGTGGAGGTCGCCGCTTGAAAGGCTTGGATGGCATTGGTCGTCTCGTGCGTCCAGGAGGTTCCTCGCACTCTGTGGTCTAAGTGGAGGGCTGCCCGGACTTTGGCTTTCGTAGTTGTTGCTAGGGGTGGCAGCCCAGTCTCCATCTGCAGGTTGCAGAAGCTGGTCTACATGGGAGCTCCCAGCATGGCCCTGCGCGCATCATTTTGGATGACCTTGTTGGTCACCTGGTCATCCCTCAAGCCAATTAGTGCTTGAGCACAGTAGTCTACCAGCGATCTGAAGGCGGCGGTGTAGTGCGTCTTAAGTACTAGAGGCTAGGCTAGTCATCGACCTTGTGATTTTTTTTCTATTTTTAGTTCTGTGTCGGAGATACTGAAGCTGAGGTTTCTGTCAAACCACACCCCAAGACATTGGTGGGTGTCGACCCAGGTCACCGGCGTTTCCTGAATGGAGTGCGTCCTGTCTGGCTTCATCCAGCAGAGGGACATCACTTTTTTTTGATAGGGTTGATCTTGAGGTCCAGTCTATTGCCCTCGTTCTCAACCAGCTCAATTGAGTCCGTGTTGGGCGTTGGCGAATCTCTTGTGCCCTCACACTATCAGCTGGAGATCATCGGCTTAGCAGAGGAGCTTAACCGTTGGCTTGAAGGGGAGCTTCAATAAGCTCTCCATCAGGACGTTGAAGTGTTGGGCTGAGGATGCCTCCTTGTGGGGTGCTGTTCTCAAGGGGCTTGTATGACGAGACGACTCCATGAAATCGAACTCGTTCTTGATGATGCGTCAGGTAGTCCTGGATCCACCCGATGAGCCTTCTTTGGACTCCCTTCTCAGCTAGAGTCTCTAATGTAGCCGGCGGACTGGCTAATTTGAAGGCTTTTTCCAGGTCCAGGAAGACCGCTATAGCCGGTTTGCTGTCGATGATGTTCAGTATTTCCGCTGTGTTGTTTGTTGACCCAATGTTTCCCGTGTCGGCGAAGATGTGGGAGTGTACGAGGCCGACTTTTCACTTGAGCCTGTTGAGATCCCTCCTCTCTGCCGTCTTGGCAGTGCAACTGAGGGAGATGGGTCGTGGTGTCTCTGGTTCGTTGGGCTTGGGAATGGGCTGGATGTCTGCCTTTTTCCATTCCAGTGGAAGTTTCTGTGTTGTCCACGAGGCGTTGATGACTTGCAGCAGTGCCTCGTGTCCAGCTTCTCCAGCGTGGCGTACCATGGGGGACGTAATTCTGTCGGCCCCTGGTGCCATGTCCCTGCTCCGTTTCATCGCTTTGTGTAGTTCTTGCTTGGTGAAGGTCCTTGTCCGTTGTGTCTTGCCAGCTGTTTGCTTCCCGTATGCGTTGTATCCTACCCTGTCTGAGTCTTTCTTGTGTTTCTTCTGCCTGTGTGGGTCGGTTGTTTGTGGCTGTTCGGCCGCAGAAGAGACTCACAAACCTCTCTACTTCCACCCTGGGACTGGGGTGAGCTGGTGGTGGCGGTACAGTCGTGCCAGATGCTCTATATCTGGCCCCCACATCCTGCTGAGGAAGGTGTGCTCGTTCAGCTCAAGAGCACAGTTTGAGCCAGCTTGCTTTCTTGATGCTTCTGGTCACTTTGGTGTGCCGGATTGCATCCTGCAGAAGGTGTCTTGCTGCATCGGTGGGGTGTCTCCTGTAGTTTTTTCTTGCCATGTTAACCCTGTTGTTGAGCTCCTTCAGTCTCCTGCAGTAGTACCAATAGTCTTGGTGTCGTCTGGCTGAGGGCTTGGGGATGGCCAGATCTGCTGCTTTTTGAAGGGCTCGAACTAGTTCCTCATGTAGGTGACCTTCGTCCGTGAGTGTGATACCCACCTGCTGTTGGTGCTCATCTTGCCATGTTTTACTCTTGCTTCTAAAAAGCTCCCAGTTGGCTTTTTGGGTGTTGTACCTCCATCTCGTTGGTGGAGGCGGAGGGAGCTTGACCGATAGAGTGTTCAGCATGGCAGAGTGGTCGCTTGCAAGAGAAGGGTGCAGTTGCCAGCGGGCTGAGTCTTTAAGGGAGCGGGAGAGGAAGGTGAGGTCAGGTCTTCTTCCCCTGATGTGGGTTGGTTCGCCGTTGTTGAGGAGGGTGATGTCTGGCGTGTCAAGCAGTGTGTGGTAGAGGTGTAGCTCATCCTCACTGGTGGCTCTTGTTTAGTTTAGGAAGGGATAGTGAGCATTGAAATCTCCCCCTACTAGCTTGGTGTTGTGTGCGGCCGATGCAAATAACTCCGTGGTTTCTCGAGAGCCCCTCTTGCTCTTGTAGATGTTATACATGATGATGTGAGGTCTTGCAATGTGATTCTTATGGCTTGCGCTTCGACGTCCTGGCCACAAGGCATCAAGGGATGTGCGATGTGACAAGGATCATGCAGCCTCTGGTCGATGCCTGACCAAAGTGCTTCCTCTACACCTTGTACTCACTGATACGGAAGCTTAGGTGTTCCTGTAGGAGTGTTCATTGAAGGAGTATGATGTCAAGGCCTTCACTGTTTGCTGCTGTCTGGAGGAGGTACGTGTTGTTCTTGATTCCCGGAAAGTTCTATGACAGAATCTTCAGGGAGGTGCTTCCGTCCATTAGTGAGCTGGACCTTGTTGAGATTCCCTGGTCGGAGGCTCCAGCTCGGTGACAAGCTCTGTGAAGTCCATCTCTAAGTCTTGCTGGGGTTTCTCGCTGGCCTTCTCTTGACGGAGGGATACAGTGAGGTGGTCTTCCTGTTTGGTGAGTCTCGGGGCTTTCTTTTCTTGTCTGTGGCTGCGGTTGTCTTCACGTGGGGTTCTCTTTGGGGTGGAGTGCACCTCGGCTGTTACTTTTATTTGTTCCAGCGTGGATGTGGGATCGTTGACTGGAAGGGAGGCTGTGGGTTTGCTGACTGGAACGGGGGCTGTGGAGTTGTTGACTGAAGTGGGGGCTGTGGCCACGTGTCCGGGTACGCTCCCCATGAGGGCGGAGAGCTGTATCGCTTGGTTCCTGTGGCTCAGCAGTGTTGTCAGACCTTCTGCGAAGTTGGTCAGGACCTTGCTTAGGTCCGACACGTGGATCATGCCACTCCGGATCGGCTGCTCGTTCTTCACCGATGTCTCGAGTGGCTTTTCCTGTAAGACGTTGGGGAGCTCGGGGAAGTGTTTCGTATCCCGTGGGGACGGTGGCTGCTGCTGTTGCTTCTTCTTTTGCTCTCCTCAAACGAAGGTACTTGGAGGGGTTTGCTGGTATGCGATGGCAGCTTGTTTGGTGGGTGGAGGGGGCGCGGGCGTGCTGACGTGCACCCTCTTTGTTCGCTCGGGGCAGCCCGGGTTCCACGCGTTGGTGTTTCCCTTCTCAGTTGGCACATTTGGGCGTTACTTTCTCGCTCTTCTTTGGCGAGGCACAGTTCTGTGTTGTGCCTTATTGCGCATATATCCTTGTTGGAGCACCTTGACTGGTGGTGCCCGAACCTCTGGCAGCGGTAACATGTGAGGGGTTCCGGCACACGTAAGGCCTCTCCTCGTATTTGCCCCAGACTTTTAAGCGTATGTGACTCAGTATAGCCCATAATGGGTGATGATAACCTGCCGAGTCTATGCAGTTTTATCTGTCAGCGGAGTGCAGCGCTCCGCCTTCAGAACATTGGGGCAGTTTTTCAGGGGATCCAGGGGTAGTTCCTTTGGGTACTTCATTACCAAGGATTTGGTATCTTTCTTGGCTGGGTCTGATTTGGTGGCCGTGCTTAAGTCCTTCAGAAGGACATCCAGGGCGTTGGGTAAGGAGGCGTCTTTGTGGTAGAGAATCATCACCCCTTAAGGTTGGGTTTGACCGTGAACCTGGCTGGCATTGGGCAACTTTTTCTCTAATCCCGGGATGGTTCCATGGGCCGTTGTTGCCTCTGTGGTCACAATCCGGAACTTGGGAGGCGCCGGAGTTGAGCTCGTGGAGGCGGTGATGGTGGTCATCGTTGTGGCGGTCGGGGCTCTTAGGGCGTCATGGAAAACGCAGTTTCCCGATAAGTTACGGTGGCCCTCTGATATCCCGTTTTCTGTTTACCAAATGGATCCATCCCTGTTGGTGGGGGGTGGCGGTGGCTTGGCTGGTAGCGGTGATGGAGTTATCAGGGACTGAGTCGATAGTCGTGGCACTGGCCTTGTTCAGAGAGGGGTTGTCGTCCGATGTTCAATCCTATATCACTAAACATCATTTTTCGGTTGGTACACAGTGTTTCAGTGTGTACCACTATATCAGGTGCACTATATCGTACACTATGGTCGATGCTTTTGGTAACCACGCATAAGATTTCTGTCCGTCTGTTCTCTGCAAAACACCGACAGGCGAGCAAAACTCCAGCGCAACTCGGCCCGTATGGGTGCAGAGAGCGGTCAGAGCTTGCTGGGTGGCAGGACCTGGAGATAACCTCTCTCTGTGGTGGTCGTCCGGTCGGCTAGTCTCATGTTCACTATTACTCGGGGTCGGCTGGTTGGCTCGGATGAGTTGGGGTGCGGCTGGAGAGCGTGTAATGTGGCTCGAGCTGGAGAGAGGACTTATCGCTGCGGTGGTAGTCTGGGCTGGACTCCCATGACCCTGGCAACATAGGCCGCACTGTGGTAGGCATAATGTTTATACACCGCACACACACACACACACACACACACACACACACACACACACACACACACAAGCGCCATATCTCCCAGCCTGCTCCCTCCTGTTATATATATATATATATATATATATATATATATATATATATATATATATATATATTTATATTTATATTTATTTTGCTTTGTCGCTGTCTCCCGCGTTTGCGAGGTAGCGCAAGGAAACAGACGAAAGAAATAGCCCAACCCACCCCCATACACATGTATATACATACACGTCCACACACGCAAATATACATACCTATACACATATATATACACACACAGACACATACATACATACCCATGCACACAATTCACACTGTCTGCCTTTACTCATTCCCATCGCCACCTCGCCACACATGGAATACCATCCCCCTCCCCCCTCATGTGTGCGAGGTAGCGCTAGGAAAAGACAACAAAGGCCCCCTTCGTTCACACTCAGTCTCTAGCTGTCATGCAATAATGCCCGAAACCACAGCTCCCTTTCCACATCCAGGCCCCACACAACTTTCCATGGTTTACCCCAGACGCTTCACATGCCCTGATTCAATCCACTGACAGCACGTCAACCCCGGTATACCACATCGATCCAATTCACTCTATTCCTTGCCCGACTTTCACCCTCCTGCATGTTCAGGCCCTGATCACTCAAAATCTTTTTCACTCCATCTTTTCACCTCCAATTTGGTCTCCCACTTCTCCTCGTTCCCTCCACCTCCGACACATATATCCTCTTGGTCAATCTTTCCTCACTCATTCTCTCCATATGCCCAAACCATTTCAAAACACCCTCTTCTGCTCTCTCAACCACGCTCTTTTTATTTCCACACATCTCTCTTACCCTTACATTACTTACTCGATCAAACCACCTCACACCACACATTGTCCTCAAACATCTCATTTCCAGCACATCCACCCTCCTGTGCACAACTCTATCCATAGCCCACGCCTCGCAACCATACAACGTTGTTGGAACCACTATTCCTTCAAACATACCCATTTTTGCTTTCCGAGATAATGTTCTCGACTTCCAAACATTCTTCAAGGCTCCCAGGATTTTCGCCCCCTCCCCCACCCTATGATTCACTTCCGCTTCCATGGTTCCATCCGCTGCCAGATCCACTCCCAGATATCTAAAACACTTTACTTCCTCCAGTTTATCTCCATTCAAACTTACCTCCCAATTGACTTGACCCTCAACCCTACTGTACCTATTAACCTTGCTCTTATTCACATTTACTCTTAACTTTCTTCTTTCACACACTTTACCAAACTCAGTCACCAGCTTCTGTAGTTTCTCACATGAATCAGCCACCAGTGCTGTATCATCAGCGAACAACAACTGACTCACTTCCCAAGCTCTCTCATCCCCAACAGACTTCATACTTGCCCCTCTTTCCAAAACTCTTGCATTTACCTCCCTAACAACCCCATCCATAAACAAATTAAACAACCATGGAGACATCACACACCCCTGCCGCAAACCTACACTCACTGAGAACCAATCACTTTCCTCTCTTCCTACACGTACACATGCCTTACATCCTCGATAAAAACTTTTCACTGCTTCTAACAACTTGCCTCCCACACCATATATTCTTAATACCTTCCACAGAGCATCTCTATCAACTCCATCATATGCCTTATCCAGATCCATAAATGCTACATACAAATCCATTTGCTTTTCTAAGTATTTCTCACATACATTCTTCAAAGCAAACACCTGATCCACACATCCTCTACCACTTCTGAAACCACACTGCTCTTCCCCAATCTGATGCTCTGTACATGCCTTCACCCCCTCAATCAATACCCTCCCATATAATTTACCAGGAATACTCAACAAACTTATACCTCTGTAATTTGAGCACTCACTCTTATCCCCTTTGCATTTGTACAATGGCACTATGCACGCATTCCGCCAATCCTCAGGCACCTCACCATGAGTCATACATACATTAAATAACCTTACCAACCAGTCAATAATACAGTCACCCTCTTTTTTGATAGATTCCACTGCAATACCATCCATATCTGCTGCCTTGTCGGCTTTCATCTTCCGCAAAGCTTTTACTACCTCTTCTCTGTTTACCAAATCATTTTCCCTAACCCTCTCACTTTGCACAACACCTCGACCAAAACACCCTATATCTGCCAAACTATTCGCCATTTCCCGCGTTAGCAAGGTAGCGTTAAGAACAGAGGACTGGGCCTCTGAGGGAATATCCTCACCTGGCCCCCTTCTCTGTTCCTTCTTTTGGAAAATTGAAAAAAAAAAAAAGAGGGGAGGATTTCCAGCCCCCCGCTCCCTCCCCTTTTAGTCGCCTTCTACGACACGCAGGGAATACGTGGGAAGTATTCTTTCTCCCCTATCCCCACGGATAATATATATATATATATATATATATATATATATATATATATATATATATATATATATATATATATATATATTTATATATATATATATATATATATATATATATATATATATATATATATATATATATATATATATATATGCGTGTGTGGACGTGGACGTGTATGTATATGCATTTGTATGTGGGTGGGTTGGACCATTCTTTCGTGTTTCCTTGCGCTGTCTCGCAAACGTGGGAGACAGCGACGAAGTATAAATGATAAAAATAATGATATATATATATATATATATATATATATATATATATATATATATATATATATATATATATATATATATATATATATATACATACATATATATATATACACACACACACGAGTATAGTGCATATGAACGCGCACTTTCATAAAACACATTACACTCTCCAACAAACCAGGATTCAAACCCAGTGCCTTTTACTAATAGTGTATGAATTGGCAGAATATTAGGGTGGAACTCACATTATTTTAGTGAGAGGTGTGCTAGGCTTTGGTAAACTGTCCGTAATAAGATATCCTGCATTAGGAAATTATCCAATAAGGGCTGGATGCTCAACGCTCTTGCATGAATGAAATGAATTACAAGGGTCGGGTATGGTCGAGAGGTGAGACCAACATTTTACACGGGTAATGTACAGTATCATGACAGCTTACCGGAGGTGGCATTAAGGGAGCTCAGAGATATCTGCAAACATTTGGAATTTGTTGAGCGAAGGAAGGGAGTACCATTGTAAATCGTGGTGGAATATTTTAGTAACGGTAAATGGGTTGCTAAAGTTGTTGAAGTGAGAAGTGTTACAGCTTTGTGTGAAGCTGGATTATAACTGGTTCGCTCTCTGTGTTGTCCTGTGTTGAGGTGCCGGTCTTACATACGATGTACACATAAGGTGTTAGGTTGAGTGGATGAGGTATGTACCTTCCTGTTCTGTGCTGGGTCAAAGTAGGATTCATAATATTAATGTAGAACGAAACCGTGGAAATTATACTGGGGCGAATACGATATTGTGTGAAAGCAGTAGGTGGAAGTAAGGCTATAAGATACTCGTGATAAGTTACAGAAACTTAATTTGATAAATGCAATAACCGTAGTAAGAGGAGTAGATGATGTTATTACATTTACATGGCTGAATGTGAGGCTGAAGTTATGAGAAATGTGAGGGTATTTGGTGAGGCATAAGGTTGTTCAGCGGCAGCGTCATCCCCTGCAGGAGGGCAGGATTATCTGTCCTCACTGGATGGGAATGTGGATGTTGTGGTTAAACTATTAAATGTAGAACTATATTCGTCCCACAGTACCGAGTGAGCGAGGTAACGTCAAGAACAAATGACCGAGTCTGAGGGAAAAATCCTCACTTGGCCCCATTCTCTATTCATTCTTTTAGAAAGTAAAACAGTAAGAGATTTCCAGCCCCCTCTCCCAACCCTTTTAGTTGACCGCTGCCACATGCCGGGAATATATATATATATATATATATATATATATATATATATATATATATATATATATATATACACATATGTATATATAGCTAGGTAGACAGATAGATGTGCATATAGATGAATGAATAAGATAGCTGTTGAGCTTCTGCAGAAGAGTAAATGAAAAATTAAATAGGCTTCTCGCTGTCATAAAATATATAAAATTAGAGAAAAAATATTCAGAATATTCAGAATATGATGATGATGAGTGGTGATGATGATACTGGTTCAGATGTATATCTACGGCTCGGTACTTGCAAGACTAAGGAAAGCATCCAAAGATGATGAGGGAAATAGTCTTGCAGGTGTAATGTACATGTCCTGGGGAGAACTGGAGGAGGGTCGGCTGGTGTTTGGTAATTACTGGCGAAAGAATCCGATATGGACGATAACTGAGGCCTAGTAATACAACAGGTACGGATAGAGACTGGTAGATGTATCCGTATAAACCTCGACGTACTTCCGGCCAGACACGTATTTTAGGTGGAAGGTATACAGCATTTATCACTGCCCATTATCACTGCATGTACGTTATTGATGAGGGTAAGCGGTTCTTTATTCACAGGAAGTGCAATAACCTCTCCTTGTATAGATCTCTTTGTTCTTTAGCTAAGATCATTGTTAAATTCTGTCTCGCTACCTTTCCCTCGCTTTTCCGTTCTTCTAGCACTGTAGCTGTCTTTCCTGTTGACAAAGCAACTCTCATTGGTTCCCGTTTCTCCTGTAACTCCGCCTTGGATGACTCTAACGTTCCCTCACCCGTGATGCCCCTCTTCTTTATCCTCTGCTCCTCTCCGTAGTATCTTTTCGATCTGTCTGAAAAGCGTCTCTCTCTCTCTCTCTCTCTCTCTCTCTCTCTCTCTCTCTCTCTCTCTCTCTCTCTCTCTCTCTCTCTCTGGACACAGGCAAGGCGTAGGGACCTGGTGGCATCAGTCCCCTTATGCTGAAAGTGTTGTTTCTGAACTTGCATATTTGCTTGCTTGCCTTTTCCGTTTCTGTTTAAAAACCAGAACATTTCCTTCTTAGGGTTGGTGTATGCCATCCTTAAGAGGGGTGGTCGTTCTGACCCGTCTAACTATCGTCCTATGGCTTTAAATCTACGATTTCCAAAGTCTTTGAATTCCTCCTCAATTCCCATATCCTCGTCTATCTTGAATTTCACAGTCTGTCTGATACCAGTATGGCTTTCGTTAGACGATATACATTATTGATAGTTTTTCCTATCTTACTAATGATTGGTCATCATCCCTGAAAGAATTTTGGGATACTGTGTAGTTGCCCTTGACATACCCAAAGCTTTTGACAGGATGTGGCATTGAGGTCTCGTTTCTAAGCTCCCTTTTTTTGTCTTCCCTATCTCACTCTGCTCCCTCTTTGGCCGATCCACGTTGTTAGTGGATCGGCCTCTTCCCCTTTCCCCATCAACAGCGGTGTCTCTCAAGGTTCTGTCCTGTTTCCTACTTTTTTCTTCTTTTTCTCACCGATTTCCTTTCTTCTACAAATAACTAAATGCACTCATATGCTGGCGACTCAAGAATGCATTCATCCAGTCTTCCGTTCTGCTCTTTTTTTCTCACTCGATTTGCATCTCATCTCGTCACAACTTCCTCAGTAAATCCAGACTTGAACAGGGTATCTCAGTGGGGTAGACGAAATCTGTGTTAAGTTTAATGTCTCCACGACCCAGTTTCTGACCCTCTCTTAATAAAAAATTCCTCAACTCTTCTCTCTCCTTTGACGGATCTGTAATTTCACATCTTAACTATGTGAACATACTTGGTATTACACTAACATTCACACTATCTAAAAAAAAACAACCCTCACTCTACAGAAATAGCTAAGTCTACCTTTAAGAAACTGGGTGTTCTGTTTAGATACGAAATTGATTTTCTTCTGAACAGTTGTTCCGTTTATACAAAGCACTGATCCATCCTTGTAGGGAGTACTGCTCTCATGTTTAAGGTGGTTTTAACTCTGCTTTCGTACTTGAATGAGTTGAATCGAAAGCCGTCCGATTTACTGTATCTCACAGGATAACTTCAAAACGACCCACCTACCTTGTGCCGCAATTTGGTTCACTTTCCCCAATTCTGGGAGCTGGCTGCTTGTATGCCCCCACCCCTGGCTAGGCCACACAGTACTCGACAAGCTGCTGCGTCACATGCAAAGGAATTCAAAGAGCAGCAGACGTCTGGGTCCTTTCGAGTTGCTTGTGATGGTGGAAAACATGAGAAACTCACAGAACAGTATGGTAAAAAGTATACAAATAATGTGAGTCATGGACTTGAAGCGAAATATTTAACAAGCGTTTTCTCAAACGTATTTGTAGTTCTGTTTTGAACCACTCTAATTAGCAAGTCGTTCCATATGTTAACAGTTCTGTTAAAGAGAAAGTACTTCGCCTCATTCGAGGTATAACGTTTGCCCAATAGTTTGTATCCATTACTGCAAGTGAAATCAGACGAATCAAGTCTTAAGTAACTTGATAGATCAAGATTTTCAAAACCTTTGATAATTTTGAATACTTGTATTAGATCGCTTAGTCTTTCTTCTCTAAGCTGAATACATTTAAGTCGTTTAATCTGCTTTCGTAGGATTTGTTTCTCTGTCTTTATATAGGTAGGATGACCAAAAGTGAACACGCTATTTGAAATGTAGACGAACCAATGAATTGTAAAGAATAAGGATGATTTCCCTGGGCCTTACCTATGAATCCAAGAATTTTGTTTGCTCTTTTCACTGCTTACTTAGTTTTAGGTCACCAGAGATTAGCATGTCCAAATCTTTTTCCTCATTTTTTTGCAGTTCATCAGAATTCATAGTGTAGCTTGCCTTTTTGTTTTTGCTTTTGATATGTAAAATCTATGCACTCATCGATTTTAAAACTCATTTGCCTTCTATGAACCCAGTCCATCAGTTTGTCTATGTCAGTTTGAAACTGTAAACGTTTAAGTTCGTTTGTAGATTTATTTCCCAGCTTTGTATCATCACAGAAGTTTGATCCTTGCGGCACTCCACTTGTTACGTCTAACCATTCTGTGGCTTGAACATTCATCACAACTCTTTGTTTACGGCCAGTCAGGTAGTGTCCTATCCCTCGACGTATAGCTCCAACATGGCCGTGTGACTTAATTTTGATAGTTACCTTTGATGCGGTTCCTTATCGAATGCTTTTTGAAAATCTAGATCGACGGTACCACCTGCTTTAGTTTCGTCATACTTGTTGATTTTATCATCAAAGAAATCAAGCAGGTTTGTCAGACATGAGTGGTTTCGTGGAAAACCATGTTGAGAATCGTTTATTAAATGGGGGTCCTTTAAATGGTTTCCAATTCTATCTCGAATTATGGTTTCCGTAAATTTTGCAACTACAGACGTTAACTGGACGATGATTTCCGGGCATTGACTAATTATTTTTTAATATATTGGTGTTAAATTGGCAAACTTCCATTTACTCGGAACTTTTTCAGAAGCAAGTGACTTAGTGAGAAGGACAGTCAAGGGCTAAACTCTCTTATTTGTTGCTTCTTTCATTGTCCTCAGATCAAACTCATCAGGTCCTGCCGTTTTATTTATTTGCATTTGAGTACTGTGTGATCCATGGCAATTCCTGGGTGGACCGTTTTGATAACTTTCTTTCCCTACATCTCGAAGCTTAGGAACTTTCCTTTCTTTCATGTCTCTCCCAAACTCTGATCTGGCACAATTCAAAAGACAGGTCTTCTTCCAAAATTTGTAAACACTTGTCTCACTTTTTTTCCCCTTTCATTAATCTCTTCATATTTCAATTAAGGCCTGGCCTTGATGTGGACTTTTGCCCGTGACTGGAGCCTCCAACGTTAAATAAAAAGTCGGTTGGAAGGACTACAGCTGCCAGATAGAAGGAATACAAATGTTAGATGAAAGAATAATACAATGTTACATTGAAGGAATATCAATATTTTATGGAAGTAATGCAAATGCGTTGATTTGATGTAAAGAAAAACAAATGTTTTTGAACGATTCATGATTTAAAGAAGCTTCTGGTATATGTTATAGGAAACCAACAGTGTGCAGACTTTACTCCAGCAAAAAAACCATAGACCTTGTTCCACCAAGATAGTGCAGACTTTACTCCAGCAAAAAAGCGTAACTTTACTCCACCAGGAGAGTGCAGACACTGCTCCACCCTAACCAATATTAGAAATACAATGAAAAAGAAGTATCCATATTGTTGGGGAGGAAAGGCAATATGGAAAAGGGAGGGTGAGTTCAGCTAAGGGTCGGGACTGCAGTTCATGGTGTGGTAAACTGTCTGGGTTACGGAAATGATTTACGAAAAGGTTCATCAACACTGGTGCACGAAGACGGCGTATTGGGTTCACTCCTGAGCATTGTCATGCTGGTTGTCTTATTCACCTGGATCTGTAAACATGATAAACACAGGTTACAGTGATCTGTATGATGGTGTAGCAGTTGGCGTTCCTGACCGTGACGCATTCACGGGCCGCCCAGGGTCGAGCGTATTGGTTACAATCCTGGTTGCGGCAGTCGGTCCACGGTCAATCCAGCTGTTCATCCACCCCTATATATATATATATATATATATGTGTATATATATATATATATATATATATATATATATATATATATATATATATATATATATTTTTTTTTTTTTTTTTTTTTTTATCGCTGTCTCCCGCGTTTGCGAGGTAGCGCAAGAAAACAGACGAAAGAAATGGCCCAACCCCCCCCCATACACATGTATATACATACGTCCACACACGCAAATATACATACCTACACAGCTTTCCATGGTTTACCCCAGACGCTTCACATGCCTTGATTCAATCCACTGGCAGCACGTCAACCCCGGTATACCACATCGCTCCAGTTCACTCTATTCCTTGCCCTCCTTTCACCCTTCTGCATGTTCAGGCCCCGATCACACAAAATCTTTTTCACTCCATCTTTCCACCTCCAATTTGGTCTCCCTCTTCTCCTCGTTCCCTCCACCTCCGACACATATATCCTCTTGGTCAATCTTTCCTCACTCATTCTCTCCATATATATATATATATATATATATATATATATATATATATATATATATATATATATATGTGTATATATATACAGCTTTAATGGGATGTTATTAATTAGGGCCTCAGCTGCCCGTCCCGTGTCGGCTTACATAAAAAAAGAATGTTCATGGTCATACTTTATATTATAGATGGTCTTCAAGTTATTTGTGACTGAACGCTAACCGTACATCAGTTTTGGTTATGGTTTCTCTTATGGAGTCTTTGTTGGTACACTAATGATTGAGAGGAGTGTGGGATTTTGCATATGAGGGTAGGAAAAGATCGGGTTAGATATTATGACACTGTAAAGTGTGGGAATCAGACAGTATGAACTTTTAACGTTTAAACACCGCATTTGTGAATACATTCTTGATATTATTACAAAAAAATGTACGGAATTCCAGTTGTATCCGACATATTCTTGGTTGGCCATGTAAACAGTGATTTCAGAGGTCGAAAGATATACAAGAATCAGGCCCTGTGTGGGAGAGATATCATAAGCATTAATTCGAGCCCTAAATTAATGTAGACATCCGAACTCGTTCATCGTGTATGCAAAACTCCAATAAAGTTGATCCATACGTTGCAAGGCATAGCGGCATTCACTGGCATGCTTAAGTAAAGGATGATAGACATTTCTACGGTGTACAAGCTTGTTTCTTGATTTATTACAGTATCATTCATTTTGTATATCAATACACGAACCGAATAAAGGTCTATGGAGTGCGAACAAGCTCCATGTGAATGTTTTTGTTGAGCCGTCCTCGGTAAATGACGTGTGGACACCGTATGCATCCTCTCTGTTTGTTGACTGTTAGCATGATCATGGAAAGTGGTACGAATGCATCAGGTAAAGTCTCAGGTATCGATCTTGGGTGTTTGCCTCACAATATCCCTCTCGTTTCATAGCCCAGTCTACGAACACATAGTATTGACGGAGGGAGCTACAGGTGCTGCATCTGAAATCCCATAGCCTAGCTCACCTCCACACAATGTAACGAGACATTCCAAGTAATACGGTGATTTCTATCAACCAGGAAGGTGACTTCCGTAAACTAGAAAATGACTTTTTTTTCCCCTACGTGGTCGGTCTTCCCTCCTTAACGAGGTCACATTAGGACCCTTTTGCATTCAGGCACCTTCCCAGATGTGTGGGCTCACGGTATACACTGTTACATATTCCCTAGTGTGAGCTTGGAGGTAAACATCTTGTGAGGGAAGATCTCGTTATTGACGCCTCATATGTGAATATCAGCACAGATGGATCTTCCATGGCTTGCTCGAGATATTTTAGGCGTTCCTCGTGTCTGAAGACCGGGAAATATAATTGATATAATGATAGTAAGTTTTGGGTGGGAAGCACTGAACCCAGTAGGACACTATTTTTTAAGATAATTCGTGCAGAGGTAGGCAGAAGTCTCCCGCCTTCCTTACCCTAGAAGAGGAACTCCATAGCCACCCCTTCGACCTGGTTGCATAGACTTGCCCGAGGCTAGGCCATGCGACCTGTGTAGTGCAGGCCGGGAGTACTGCTTAGCATGATGCCAGGTATCCGTGGTGTTGGTTGGCCAGGATGATTGAAGACTCGAGGGCAAGCAGGAGGAGGGCAACAAAGATTAGTATTAAGAGCTGACTGACACGGTGAGACTAGAGGCATTTAATGTGTACACCATGATAGAAAGAAGAGTAAGGGACTACCTGACTACATTCTTTTAAGTTTTTAAGCTAGTTAAGTGACGTTCGCAGTGAACAGTTCTTCGTATGATGAAACGGTAAAAGAACCAGAGGCCTGAAGGTGAAATTTAGCAAGAAACTTATTAGAAAAGATGTTAAGAATTCACTTTTATTGTATAAGTGTTGCAGATGAGCGGAACTAAACGGAGTTACGAGACTGTGAATGTAGACAACATATAGAAGTTTAAGAGTGCACGGTATTAATGATATGAATGAGATTGAAAATGGGTTGAGTTGCAAGATATTGAATTTCGCTGGTGATACAAAGCTGGGAAATTAATCTACAAGTGAACTTGAACGTCTACAGCTTCAAACTGACATAGGCAGACGGATACACTGGGTAGACTAGTTTGCAGAGGAATTATAACATCGTTAGCAAAAACGAAAAGGTGAGCTACAGTACGAATTCTTTTGAACTACTTAGGTGTAATAATTTCTGGTGACCTAAAACCAAATAAGCAGTGCACAGAAGTAGTGAAAAGGGCGAACGAAATTCCAAGATGTATAGGAAGATGCAGTCACATTTAAGTTCAGGGAAATCATCCTCACTCTTTACAGTCAAAAGGTTCGTCCGCATCAAGAATATTGTGTTCTGTTCTGGTCACAATAACTCAAGAAAATGAGACAATGGAGCTGATTCCCGGGCTGAGAAACAAGTCCTACGAGAGCAAGTTAAAACGACTTAGCTTGGAAAAGAGAAGGTTAAGAGGTGATCTAATACATGTATTCGAAAATGATCAAAGGCTTTGACAATCTTGAGCTGTCATGTTATTTAAGACTTGACTCGTGTGATTTCACTCGCAATAATGGATACAAACTCATGAGTGAACGTTTTACTTCAAATGAGGCGAGGTACTTATTCTTCAACAGG